>NC_090178.1:12552860-12782860 GCF_024679245.1 Pseudorasbora parva | reverse complement strand
AGTACGACTGTACAGCCAAATCTAATTTTGTCGCAATATTACCCTGTTTGACACTGTGAAGCTGCTTTGACACAATCGTGATTGTAAAAGCGCTATATAAATAAAGTTGATTGATTGATTGATTGACCAATGTCATTTCCTCTCTCAAGACCATAGACTGTAAAAAAATATGGACGTAGTGTCCGTGACGTCACCCATAGGATTCCGATAAGCCATTCTGAAGCTTAAAGTATGGGCGAGCTGGGCGTTGCCATCTTGTGAGCGAGTCAACGCGTGTCACTCCCGGATAACAGAAAATGGACAAAAAGGCGGGATGTGTGCGGAGCTGAGGTGACGCAATAACTCTAGACGGCGGATAAATGGCTATCCACTTGTAACCACGCCCTTAATTATGCAGAACTTTAAGGCTTTCTATAACATAAACAAATGAGTTATAAAAAAAATCACCCCCCTCACAGTTGTCATGAAGATCAAAATTAGCCTTATAAGCCAAAACCACAATTGGTTCCAGGCTGTAAATATGTTTTTTTCTGCTTTAAAGTTGAGAGTTTTAACATGGGGCTCAATGAGATTCTGCTCCCTTCTGGAGCCTGTCCCTAGTGGCCAGTTGAGGAATTGAAGTTTACAATACTTCCGTATTGGCTTCAAGAGAGATCGCGGGAGGTTGCCACTTGCTCAAGACCCATAAAGGCACTAAAGATGTCGTTACATAGCCCATCTCACTACAGAGTCTGTACAATAATTTTATGAAGTGACAAGAATAGTTTTTGTGCGCAAAAAGAAATAAATAACGACTTGTATAGTGATGGGCCAATTTCAAAACAAAGATTTGAACGGTTATGATTCAGTGTACTGATTCATGATTCGGAGTCATCCAAATCATAAATCAATACGCTGAATCGGCCCATCACTATACAAGTCGTTATTTTTATTTTTTATTTTTTTTTTTTACATCCAATTATGCTGAATGGTAAATATTTAATTGATAATGAGTTATCAATACAATATATAACAATCGATTATATAGGGTATGATTTTATCCAAAAATTCAACATATTTGCACAAAATGATAACTGCAAATCCCCATTTGGCTGCCTGGAGTCCAGTTGTTTCTTTCAATTGCAGCAATCCATTTGCATCTTTTTTTCTGTAGCTTTTGGAAGTCTGTAAAAATATACTTCAGATTTCTTGTCAAATCTATTTGTACAGTCAATCTCAAAGCTCTTTCCCGTTTTAGATGTGTTCTGTCAGGACCATTATGGTCAAAGATGATTGATTGACTATTAGCATGTAGTTTGGATTGCCAGTATGGTTCCGTTCTGGGCAAGAACTTTCCACGCAGCCTAGCATGGATAAGAGCAGGGAGAGCAGCGATAACCCCCCTTAGGGTAAACAGAACGGAGCCAACATGATGCATTGCAGATATTATTAATGTTCATATTAAATGTACAAAATAATTCAGGAATTTACTCTGATTCAAGGGGAATTAGAATACCAAATCCTGACTGACATCAGGAGGAGCTAGGGGTGGAGGAGGGTAAATGAGCTCTGGAGAAACGTGATAGCTTATGATAGTACAGAGGAGCTTATGTGTATATGCTGTGATAGATGTCATATTCCTTTAGGTAGACGTGATCCGCTGACAGCCAGCTAATGCGAGTTTGAGTAACGTGACCTGCCAGAACTGACGCTATACACTTGATTTTGTGTGTGTTTTTGGTGACAGTCATACAGTCACTCAGGCCGGCAATAACATCGTGTGCATACCCTCTGGGCTGCATTTACACAGAGTATGGTTATTTAAAGGGGTGACAACTGCATTCTATACTTTAAAGGTGTCATGAACTGGCTTTTTAAACTTTTTTATACTGTTGTCTGATGTTAACTAATGACATTTGTGTGGTTTTGACATTCAAAAACATTATAACTAATAAGTAATAGGCTATTTTCTACACTGGTTTTGAGGCTCTCTCCTGAACGCTGGGTTTTGATGGAGACTTGAGACTTGAAAGTAAATAAACGCCCACGGCTAGGATTGGATAAGATTTGCATATTTAATGAGCTTCAGCTCCCCTGTCAGTTCACATGAGGGAGGGATTGTTTTGAAAGCGGAAACCGGAATGATTCTCTCGATCACAGGGCTCGTAAACTAGCCTGACGTGGTCATACTCAATTCTAGTCAGAATATGAGTCTGAAACTGGGAATCTTGGGCTGTGATTATGAGGCGTGTTTCAACCGAACCAGGAAAGACATCAATTGGATAGACCTACAACCAATCAGAGCAACGAAGCGACGCATTGTCAAATGTCAACATAGTTCAACTGCACTGTTTTGCCAAGTCCGCGTTTTTTCCCCCGCGGATTATGACTTATGTCCGTGGGTTGAAGCGACTATATAGACCCATGAGTGCGAATTTTAGCAGGCAACCTTGCCAAAATAACACACATTTTATCTTCGTCTAAAGGCCGCCCTGATGATTTCATTGGTCCGAACAGTTTCTGTTCGGGCATAATCACTCCTCTATGGATCGAGTCCAGAACGAACCGCCTGACCTAAAAAGGTTGTGGGCGGGGTTAAGTTCGGCTGGCATCCAGGCTACTCGTAAACGTCTTTATCAAACAAATGCAACGATTTATTTCTCATCCACCTGCGATTGATTGGAATATTATTTTTGCATTACATGGCTTGCCTGATTGGTGGATATAAACGCGAACACGTGCAAGTGCACATGCCCAGATCAAGAAAGCGATATTATTTCACTATTTGAGATTCACTGGCCTGCCGATGGGCTTACGTTTTGGTAGCCCATCTGGAAAACGCATAGCTCCGGGACTACTATTATATATTTTTTTTAAAGACATTTTACTCACATAAGTGTGTTGATCCATTCCTGTCGAATCCAATATAGAAGGCACATCATTGTTTTAATCTCAATATGTCTGCAAATCCAGCTCGACCTGAGACTTGTTTACAAACGTTTCTGCAGTGAAATGAAGCGAACACACGTACAATGTCTTCACTACGTGAGCTGGAACTTCGTTAAAATAAATAAATGATCACACATTCCCTATATTATGATCCAAAGGAAGCTTATGCAGCGACTGTGTTCTTCCACAACCAGGAACAGCTCAATATCTTGCTATCTTCTTGGGCATGTTTATTGCTGCTGGCTAGCGCGATCTGAACAGCTCAATGAGTTGGTGGGCGGGGCTACTGAATTAGACGTGTTCTGAACGTGCTTATTATTCTGTAGAGGCAGTTCCGCAACAGGTGACTTAAAAATGCGCACACTGTAAAAAATTATTGTTGGTTTTTGTTGGTTAAACTTAAAAATGTAAGTAACCTGGTTGCCTTAAAATTTTGAGTTTATTGAAATTTGAGTTGATACAATGAAGGACATTTGTTTAATAAATAAAGACTCAAAATATGAATGTATCTAAACCACATAAAAAATGTGATAAATCATGAAAATAGCACTATTTGGGATGTTTCACTGCGTAATCAGAAATAAAACACAAAATTACCCAATATATACCCAAAATTACCTTACAAAATCTTTTAATAATATTTTAATAAAGTTTGTCGAATCTCAAAAAATGTTCATTGTATTAACTCAAAAATTTTAAGGCAACCAGGTAACTTTTATTCTAAATAATTTTTTACATGCACACAACAATGTTCTGGGTCTGTGTCTATAAAAGCCTCAGAGTTTTCAGCTCTGAGATTTACAGGATATTCGTATATTACCATGACCTTTTATATATCAAAAGCTCAAGGGAAAACTGAATTCTCAATTCATCACCTCTTTAAAAAAGTCCCAATGTGTTAATATGAAGGCATTTTCCATTTTTGTTGCTTTTTACCTGTATTTTGAATTACACATTGCATTGTATTGTGTTTTAAGGTTAAAGGGATGTCCATAAACTTGACGGATAATGTCCCATAGCTGTACTTTGTAAGAACATTATCCACAGTGCAATGTGTAACTCAAAATACAGGTAAAATACGGATTTCCTCATTCAAGTAGTGACTGATTGGTCTAACTTAGCCTAAAGGGACGCTGCTAGGTTTTGGTATCAAAGTGGTTTCCATCTTCCGGCTCAGTAGTCCAGCTCTATGATCATTGCTCAAGCCTCTCAGAGCTGTACCACTGAGAAATACTCCATAATGGTTCACTAGCTAATCTTACATGAGCAGTTTTTCCCCAAGCACTCAGATTTCCGACCTGAGTTGTGAGCGTCCGTGAATTCCCTAAAGGGCAAAGCATACAGCTTTGGGATGTGTATTGGTTTACGGTGAAATTTTTTGCGTCTAGACACACACAGCTTTTTCCTTTATACGTCCCCCGCCCCATTTCTCTTCTGGAGACAAGGGCACTAACTGAGAACAGGTCACTCTTTCATCATATTTGTTTTGGTTGCTTGCGGTAGGGGAGTGGACTGTATCAAAGTAGATTTGTCTGGGGTGGGCAGTCTCGGCAAAGGCACGCCGCGGCACGCAGGCAGAGAGAGATCAGTTTTCGGGTCTCTGTCCGGTCAGGAGAAAGACCTTCACATCAAACACCACTGATGGAGTCACCTGTGCCTGTCAATACACACTACCACCTGTCAGGCTCCTCAGAAGAAGATGAAAAGGTTCAGGAAGCATAGATTCCTGTCAAGGTAACAAAAAAGATCTGCACTTCCCTCTATTGAACGACATAAGGGCTCAGTACGGGCAGGACGGTATTGTAGTCTGCGGCGTTTTCGACACTAGCGAGCACAGCCTCCTGGTTAAATCGACCCGACTTTCTTTTTGAGACTGAGTAATGAGGGTGACGACTAGCCTTCTGAGCATGAAGCCAAGAGGAGGAATTGGACACTTTAGGCCAGTTTTGTCATCCCATCTGCTCAGTGGGTACAGATACACACACACATTTCTGATGTGGGCTAACATGCCAACATGTTGATGGACAGAATAGAGCTCTCTCAACTTCCTCAACAGGAAAGAACGTTTAAACAAATTAACAGTGCTAACAAACAGAAGGGCAAGAAACTGTTTTATTCATTTATTGAGATCTCTCATAAAGGGTCTAAATGACAAGAAGGAATCCCGATTGTCAAACAAATCCATAACGGAGGTTGTTGGCACATAAACATCCTATGAATCAACGATCAAGGTCCAGAAGAAAATTGGCACCCTGATGTGCTCAAAATTCAAGCGAATTTATAAACCTAAGCTGCCAAGGCTCCCATTTTCTTGCACAGGTGACAGTTTAATTAACAGTCCCTTGGCAATTTTCACAGAACAATAGACTTTCGTTGTAACTCCAAGTGCTAATTTCCACTTTTGGTGCGCTCAGCAGGTGCTCACATTAATCTTAAAACGAATTTCATGCCTGTGTTGGGCTTAATTGATATTCTGAAAGGAAACTCAGCACGGCGATAAAAATCTGATCAGGTTCGCATCAAACTTTAATGGATGTTTTCTCATCTATATTTCTTGCGATGAATATATTTAATACCTCATTAAGAACTCATGATTTAGCTGTTATTGTGAAAATGATGCATGAACTATGCAAATTGCGCATTTTTATCTTATCTTATGTTTGGAATATTGCTCCTACATGTTATGGTAGAGTTATTGTGTTGACACAATTTCCTATATCATTGTCTTTTTTTTGTTGCTGTTGTTGTTTTTAATTAGTTGAAAAAGTGAAAATTTAATCTAATTAGATTTTGCTTCTATGCTTTTGATTGACACAAGACAAAGATATAAATGAAAAAAAAACAATCTGTATTTAATTTTAATTGTATTTGCAAATCATTTATTTCTGCTTTTTCACTTAATTATATACATTTATATTTATTTATTAATTGATGCATTTAGGGTGAATTTATGTCGATTGGGACCCTTTTTCATAGTAATCAATGGCAAGTGTCCTAATCAATCTGAATTTTACCCTACATTTTACACTGTCTCTGTGTTAGAGTTTTGCATTTAATTGAAGACGTAAGAAATCTAGATCAGATCCCTTCACTGCTGACTTCTGAAGTATATGTATATTTAATACTGTTATCAGTCTAATACAGACACATACTGTATTGGTGCCTTAGATGCATATCTGTGCCTGTGAAGATATGCACCAAAAGTGCTTTACTCTATAAAAAGGAGATGTTTCTTCTAAGATAATTCATGGTTGGCTCTTTTCAAAAGGTTCCTGTGGGAGTTTGACTTCTCAAGTCTAGAGTAATGTGGGGTCTCCATGGGGGGTTGGGAAAGTATAGCCTGTGTTGTCTTTGGATATATAAAGTCTGTCACATAGAAAGTTGCTTCAGATTGAAAGGGAAGGCATGGTCTTGAATTAGGCTTCTTTAAATAAACTCTTCTCCCTCCAAGCACTTTGAAAAAATCTGTCATCTTATACAGGTTTGTAACAATATGACTTCCAAAAAGAAATGTTTGTCGGAATTACGCTGATCACTTTTTTCCGCATTGTTACAAAACTGCGGACTGGTGCAAAAACTCACCATTCGCCATACATGCCTTATTCCAAGTCTCTAAAGTCATTCAATATCATTGTGGGAGGAACAATTAAAGTCATTATTCACTAAAAGTATTGAATGAATCTTTCTTTTGATTTGGATATTTTCAGTAAATGATTCATTGTATGCAAACAACCAGTGTATAATCAAACTCACACAGGTTTGGAACCACATGAGGTAAATAATACCATATTTGTTTTATGATTGTATGTGCTCAATCCGAAGCCATTCTGTAACTCCAGTCAACAGAAAAAAAAAGCAAAAAAACAAAGCTCTTCAGTTTTCTGAAGCATCTCTTCGCCACACCGAGTGAGCCGTTGTCACAGAAAGATGGGGAAGTTTTGAAACTGCCTTTGGCAGTTGAGGGAGCAGAGAAGTTGAGGGAGCCATGGCAAATTCTTTTCTTGCTGCCCTACATCTCTCCACATGCTTATGACTTTTTTTTTAGCCTTGGCCTTGCATGGAGCCCTAAAGCAGACCTTTTTCCTCAGGCCTTAGCTCATGCTCTTTTTCACAGAACCCTGTAGCTTTCAGGCCTCTGAGACCTTAAGGAAGTGCTAACACTAGTCTTCTAACACTAAGAAGATCTCTAGTCCCTCTTTAACAAGACGTAGGATTCCCACTGTGATTTGACTAAGGAGACATGGCTTCATTGGCAAGCAACCGGCTATTAGTTTAAATTACTACAGTGTGGTGGGAAATTACACTCAGTTTCTTGTCATTTGCAGAGGAAGGGAAGGTTGGATTATGTCACAGGTTGTATGCCTGTGAGTTTATCTCTTTCTTTTTCTCTCTCTCTCTTTTCCACTTTTTTTGTTGTTGCCATTAGTCGTAAATTGATGTGGCAACAGACCTGCTTGCCTCTGCCAATTAAATGAATAGTGTAACAGATGAAAGTCTGCCTGGAAGAAAATGTCTGCTTGATGATATATTTCATGGACCACTTGATTATAAATCATACGTTTGCATCTTAATGTGTCTCGCATAATTCCTTCTACAGTTGCCATATGACATGAAGCCATAATGCTATTTTCTATGGCATAGATGAGAGTAGAGAGACAGAAATCTACAGTCTTGTTCAAAATAATAGCAGTACTATGTGACTAACCAGAATAATCAAGGTTTTTCGTATATTTTTTTATTGCTACGTGGCAAACAAGTTACCAGTAGGTTCAGTAGATTCTCAGAAAACAAATGAGACCCAGCATTCATGATATGCACGCTCTTAAGGCTGTTCAATTGGGCAATTAGTTGAAAGGGGTGTGTTCAAAAAAATAGCAGTGTCTACCTTTGACTGTACAAACTCAAAACTATTTTGTACAAACATTTTTTTTTCCTGGGATTTAGCAATCCTGTGAATCACTAAACTAATATTTAGTTGTATGACCACAGTTTTTTAAAACTGCTTGACATCTGTGTGGCATGGAGTCAACCAACTTGTGGCACCTCTCAGCTGTTATTCCAGTCCATGATTCTTTAACAACATTCCACAATTCATTCACATTTCTTGGTTTTGCTTCAGAAACAGCATTTTTGATATCACCCCACAAGTTCTCAATTGGATTAAGGTCTGGAGATTGGGCTGGCCACTCCATAACATTAATTTTGTTGGTTTGGAACCAAGACTTTGCCCGTTTACTAGTGTGTTTTGGGTCATTGTCTTGTTGAAACAACCGTTTCAAGGGCATGTCCTCTTCAGCATAGGGCAACATGACCTCTTCAAGTATTTTAACATATGCAAACTGATCCATGATCCCTGGTATGCGATAAATAGGCCCAACACCATAGTAGGAGAAACATGCCCATATCATGATGCTTGCACCTCCATGCTTCACTGTCTTCACTGTGTACTGTGGCTTGAATTCAGAGTTTGGGGGTCGTCTCACAAACTGCCTGTGGCCCTTGGACCCAAAAAGAACAATTTTACTCTCATCAGTCCACAAAATGTTCCTCCATTTCTCTTTAGGCCAGTTGATGTGTTCTTTGGCAAATTGTAACCTCTTCTGCACATGCCTTTTTTTTAACAGAGGGACTTTGCGGGGGATTCTTGAAAATAGATTAGCTTCACACAGACGTCTTCTAACTGTCACAGTACTTACAGGTAACTCCAGACTGTCTTTGATCATCCTGGAGGTGATCATTGGCTGAGCCTTTGCCATTCTGGTTATTCTTCTATCCATTTTGATGGTTGTCTTCCGTTTTCTTCCACGTCTCTCTGGTTTTGCTCTCCATTTTAAGGCATTGGAGATCATTTTAGCTGAACAGCCTATCATTTTTTGCACCTCTTTATAGGTTTTCCCCTCTCTAATCAACTTTTTAATCAAAGTACGCTGTTCTTCTGAACAATGTCTTGAACGACCCATTTTCCTCAGCTTTCAAATGCATGTTCAACAAGTGTTGGCTTCATCCTTAAATAGGGGCCACCTGATTCACACCTGTTTCTTCACAAAATTGATGACCTCAGTGATTGAATGCCACACTGCTATTTTTTTGAACACACCCCTTTCAACTAATTCAACTAATTGCCCAATTGCACAGCCTTAAGAGCGCGCATATCATGTACTATCTACTGAATCTACTGAACCTTCTGGTAACTTGTTTGCCACGTAGCAATAAAAAAAATACGAAAAACCTTGATTATTCTGGTTAGTCACATTGTACTGCTATTATTTTGAACAAGACTGTATATAAATGTATACAGTAGATATTTTATCATCAAAAAGCAACTTGTACCTATATTGTGTTCTAATTAATCAAAAAGGTTTTCTTGTTAGCCTTTTGCTAACACGTTTGGATTATGATTAGGAATTATGGTAGGTGGGCAGGTTATGCTAATCTAGGTTTATCAAATTTTTTTTTTTTTTGCAATATTTAAATAATTGTTTTGTTGTGCGTTTGTCATTTTTTTCTATTTTTCTTTAGCTTTAATTCATTTTGATTTCAGTTTTCAGTAATTTTGCTTCTTCAACTCAAAATCAACGTTTCTCTTTTTTTTTTTACATGTGATATTTATATTTGATTTTATTTCAGTTTTATTACAATCACCTAAAAGTTTTTAATAGTAAAACAACACAAATCTTTATATAATGTGGTATATTGTCTTATATATACATGTATGTATTTTCATTTTTAAGATGACATTAAAGCAGAAGTATATCATTTCAGCGTTATAGTTCTATTAGCCAGTGAAATAGCTTTTTATTCTGTTATATGTGTCATAATCTTTTATGTTTTATTATGATTAGGATGGAAAAGCATACTGCCCTAGTGTAACTATTGAACTTAAATATGATGTTGGAGAACATACGGAATTGTATCATTGTTCACATATTCTCATCAGCACAGAAAAACCCACAAAAAACATGCAAAACGTTCCCGTGCAGGCGCAAGTGTGTGAAAACATTATAAATAGCCCAGCTGCTACGTGTCCAGGTCAGGGCAATTTGCCTCGGGCTCTGCTACATATGCACACTTTCTCTTTGCTCTCTCTCTTGGATCACACGGTCTCATTCTCTGGTGTGACAGAGAGTTATGCTATCCCCAGGAGCCTCTGATTGTGAAATGACCCCTGCCCACATGCTGTCAATGGAGACAGGTGCCGGGGATAAATAGCTGACCGGGTGCAGTTGGTACTCGCGCCACAGAAGAGGCGTGCATTCTGCGCGGTACAGTAAAGAAGCCTCTCATCATGATGGGAGATTGAAGGAGCCCTCAGAACTGCCAGAGAACTTTCAATTCTTTCACCATGGCTCATGATTGCATTTTGGATTTTGGCACAGGCTTAGATTGTAGAGGCTATTTACTGTAAATTGTACATTTAGTCTGGTCTCGTTCACTCTCTCTGTCAGCTTGGCTGTAGCTCTCTTGTTTTTTTTTTGTTTTTTTTTTTATCTGCTTAAACCTGCAAAAGAATCCAGCTAAAATCAGCTTTTCAGTTTTTCTGTCTTAACCCCCTCACACCTGGCACTGTCTTGTTAGAGTTAGTTGATCACTTTTTTTAGATCTATTAGTTCTTAAATCACACTAAAGCCCCTTTCACACTGCGATTCCGACAAATGCACGGATAATGCGACCCGGCATTTGTTCCCGGGCCGCTAGATTTGGCCCATTCACACTGCCAGCGAAATACCGTAATATGTGCGCTTTCACACACAATGCTTAACGGTCCCGGGTCGAGTTGACACGTGACATCCGGATGTGACGTATAATGGCGAGCGATCTCAGCTTCAGCGCGGATAGTAAGGAGCTCCGTGGTCTCGACTTGTGTCCAGTTTGCGCACATTTCTGCTTGTTTAATTTTAGTTTCTTTTGTATATGCTCTCTGCGTTTAAAACACCGACTAGCTCTTCTGGCACTGCAGGGTTGTATTATTAAAAAAAACAAGCTCTAGGAGTCGCATGATAACTACGTACACGTTGCGGCATTAGTTTCGGCTTTTGTTCACACAGCGCTTGTCCCGGGTCAAATCCCGCAATATTACTAGGTCCCCGACCCTGGTTCAATTCGGTAATCAATTCCGGGACGTGGTTGCTTTCACACAGAAGGCGACCCGGCAATGTTCCGGGAATATTGCGGGTCCGACGTGCAGTGTAAAAGGGGCTTAAGAAAGATATCTACAAACAAAGATAACGACGACTATACTAGCGTCCAACTAACACACAATAAAGTTTTTTTAGAAAAGTGCACTGCAGTGCCACTTTAAAGGGGTCATGAACTGCCTGTCGTCCACTTATAATATTAGTATGATTTTTTTAGATCATTTGTTTTTAGGGGCGTGTCTGCGGTGAGACTTCAGTGTAAACGCCCACTGCTGTGATTGGCTTACGTCCTTGCATATGAAATAGCTAAGTATTACATGTGGAAGTCTCTCAAAAACTTTTAGCTTGTTTTTTATATTACCGGTTTCGAGGTTAAATGGTCGTGAAAAGTGTTGATTATAGCATTATATTTAGATGTGCCATTATATTCTGTGGCATGAATGGTTGCAGTGATGAGCATGTAGTCGTTCACAGACACATTGAGTACATGATTGTGGTGATCTCATCATTGTAATATTACACTAGCTAAATGCTTTCATCACAGCTAACAGTGCAAACACAATGTAAAAAAAAAAAATCACTGAAAATGATTACAATTATAGTGTTCCTCCATTTTAGCTTTGGTGTGGAGTTCCTAATCATTATAGTATTATTAAAACTTTATAGAGTTTGTAGATATTGTCCTTGATGTGAATGCACTCTAAATAATGCTGGGTTATTTTTTTAACCCAAAATGCTGGGTTAAGACTGTTGGGTAATTTTTGCTGGTTTATTTGATCACATTTTAAACACCATTGGGTAGTTTCAAATTTCCAGTCGTTGGGTTAAACCTGCTGGGTCGCAATGCTTGGTTGATTCTACCCAGTGCTTGGTTGTTTCACGTGCTTCCCGCCTTGATTCGTTTAAATTCGCTCCCAAACTGTCGTTTTGAAAGGACAATACAAAAGACAAAGCCACTGGTTGCAGATGTTTTAAGATTAGTTCATATATTTTCATTAATAATCATTTTAATTAGCATAATTATCGTTTTTTTCTTTTCTTCTACGCAGCAACAATTCTTAAGCTTACATCATGACGTTAAGACGACAAAAGTTTTAGCTCAGAATCCGATGCAATGTACTAACTCATGTTAGTTTAGGTCGGCATGTGAGACGATAGATTAATACAGTTTGTGATTACACGGAAACATGATCCGCTTACAAAAATTAAACATGTTTGTATGTAGGGATGTCACAAGTACCGGTACTCCGGTACCAAGTACATACTGAAATGTTAAAAATGTGACTAGTATCTGTAAAGCATCGACTCACAAGTAGACTATATTCGGTCTCGCAGCTGCGTTCAGTCGCGTCACGCAGGGCTCCAGACTGTAGCCGAATTTTTACCAGTGTCTGTGTAACGTTATATTAAATACTATTTAAATATTACTCTTCCATGTTTTGCGCCTCTGTGTGAATGACGGACGCGTGTCATATCATGAACACAGAGACTCAAAAGTCACGGCAACCCGTCAAAATAAAAGTTCGATTTAAACGTGAATAAATTGACAGAATATATTAGGTTTGTAGTTGTCATTGTTGCCAATTTTAACACTTTTGTGTGTACCATTTGTCAAGCAATAAAAATGATTGTTTTAACAGTCTAAACATGCATTCTTCATTTGTTCTTTCATAATTGTCTAGTTTTACAGTAGGCTAATGCACAGGAGGTTTTTTTTAAAGAACAACCCAGCAAGAATAACCCAGAAAAGCAAATCCATTAATTGTAAAATGATTTACTACATTTTGGGTTTTCTCAACAGCCCAGCCTGCTGGGTTAAAATGCCACTGGGTTAATTTAACCCAGCATGTGTTCTGTCCAATATTTACCCAGCGCTGGGTTGCCAATTGGGTTGTTTTTAACCCAGCCATTTTTAGAGTGTGGGCCTTTATTGTTGAGATCATGATGAACATGTCCCTTAGCTCGGTGAACTGTGTGATCATCTTAATCCGGTACCGTATAAACTGTTCATTTCCTTTCAGCCTCATTTGAATGTCTTTCCTCTTCTCAGTATTTTGACTGTCTGTTTTTTATTTTTTTATTTGCTGGTTAAGAAGTTATAAATTGTTATAAATAATTGTCCTTAAAAGTTATGTATGTGTGTTTTTTTAGCCGCCTGTAAAGACCATCAGCGAGCTCTTGAGGTCACTCAGCGTTCAGAGGAGATGGGGCTGATCCTAGGAGTGTGTGCTGGTGGGCTGGTGGTCCTGATACTGCTACTGGGGGCCATTATCATAATCATTAAAAAAGGGTGAGTTCCACTAGTCAGGATGAAGATGTCAGAGCCAAAGCATGCTTCGCCTTTAACCACTGTATTTAAGTCACAATTTCACATGCAATTTCATTGTCATTGCATTAGGTTTGGTAAACCAGATGAAATAAGTAAAAAGTATTGTTAAAAAATGTGGGGTTTTTCAAAAGAAATCAATGCTTTTATTCCACAAAGATGCATTCAATTGATCAAAGGTGACAGTACAGACATTTATGTTACAAAAGATTTATATTTTAACTTTTAACAACTTTTAACATTTAACTTTATATTAATCCCAAAGCTGCTGAAAATTCTTAGTTGTAATATTTGTAATCATTGTAAAATGAAATATTTCACAATATTAGTTTTTACTGTATTTTTAATCAAATAAATGCAACTTTGGTGTGCTTGAAAGACTTTTTTCAAAATCATTAAATATCTTACTGACCCCAAACTTTTGAACAGTAGTTTGTATATTTTTAGTTATTATATTTCCAATTGAAAATTTACATTATATTTTTTTTAATCTATTATTGTAAGATTTTATTCCTATATTTTTAATGTGATGTAAGTGTCCGAAAACCTTTTGTGGCCACTGTATTGTGTTGTAAAACAAAGAAATACTTCTAATTTTCCTAGGCCTTTGTTATAGATGCTGGCAGTTATAAGCATTTGGGCCATTTTCAAATATTTCTTGTGAAGGTGCTATTTAAATGAGACTTAATCTGCTCCTGAGAGACCAGGCTATTGTGCGTTAAGCTATGACTAACTTAAACCTATCCATTGCAGCTTATGACTTCGATTATTCGGCTCAGTCAAAGGGCACCCAGGTGTTCTCCCCTGCATTCTCACGTGCATCAGTGGAGAGATTGCCAACGGTTTTCATCTTCTGAGATTATCAGAGTGTGAAATATTTAATTAAAGAGAAATGCAATTCAATTACTCACTTAATTAGGCCCTGCCCGCTGCCGCCCTGAACCAGAAATGAGCCAGTAATTGGGATGGAAAAAGTGTGCTTTCAGAGATAATTAGCCCACGATTCTCAAAAGGTCATCAGATCCAGTGGCAAATGGCCTCTCGTTCCTCAAACAGCACTAATCACTGAAAATGAATCTATGCAATGGTCATCTCATAGATTCATCTTCAGCAACAGATTAAGACATTCACATTCTGTTTTTCATGAGTTTCTCACACGCATGAATGGTGATTGCCTAGAGGCTACTGTTCTAGACTTTTGTCTGTTTTGTCAGTTTTAGATGGTTTATTGCTGTTTAGTCATGCACGATAAGCTGATAATTATTTTCATGTTATGTCCCATTTATTTGTTCAAGAAAAGTATATTAAGATTACACTATAATATAATATTTTGTCTAAAGAAATAATGTTCTAAATCTCTAAAAATGTTATACCAATATTAAATGTATGGCCTGGTTTCACAGAGAGGGTTTAGATTAAGCCAGGATTCGACTTTAGTTCAATTGGGACATTTAATTTAGCTTCTTAGCATGTCTTAGAAAAGAAAAGAAAAAAAAAAACATTAGTGGTGTGGATCTTGAGACATAACAATGGCACACACTAGTTGCTTACAGTTAAAACAGCTCAAACATCTCTGGACTAGCTTACCTTGTCTGTGAAACTAAGGGTGATTATTATTAATTATTATAAATAAGTATTAATTATTGTTGTTGTTGTTATTATGATTAGAACGTTTATTAAATAAAATATACTTTACTATTTTGTCAAAAAAAATAAAAAAATAATCTCATCCAAAAAACAATATGCTGCTGATAAATCATCCATTCTCATGTGGTTTAAGTGGTAGACCCAGTGGACCCTCCTCATCAACATGCATACAGTACCGGTCAAACGTTTGGAATATACATTTTATTGTATTGTAATATACTTTAAAATGTAATTTACTGTATTCCTATTAGAAAATAGGCAAACCCAGCAATTGGGTTGTTTTAAGGTTAAACGTTTTCCCAACCTGCTTGGTAGTTTTGTTTAACTCAACTATTGTTTAAAAGTTACTGTTTTGCTTGCTTAAAAAAAACCCAAAGTATGTTATTAATATGTTTAATAAATGAATTAAAAAATAAAATGTATTAAATAGCTTATTAATAAATGTCCACCTTTTGATTTTATTGTTGCCTCTTGCTATTATGTGTGTGATATTTAATTTTCAGCCATATAATATTTTTTAAACAATAGTTGTGTTAAATAAAACTACCCAGCAGGTTGGGCAAACATTTAACTACCGCTGGGTTAAAACAACCCAAATTGTTGGGTTTGTCCATTTTGGGTTGTTTTTTAACCCAGCACTTTAGGTCTGCCTTGTTTAATCTGGAGGGGAATCATGTTTTAACCAGCTACCAGAAACAAACCAGATTTGGTATTTCTGTCTCTAATATTACGGCTAAATTGTTTGCATTTGAACATTTTATTTCTATCTTTTACATGAAAAATTGTCAGAGCATACCTCCTCAGCCTCTCTTTTTTTCCTTTTCTGACTACTAGGGAGGGACAAAAACTGTTTTCTAACCTAAACGTTTTGAGTGCAGCAAACCCTCAGCTCAGCCATTTAGCTGGAGATAAAGTGTTACGCGCCTACTTCAGTTAGCGATGGGAGTCCTTCCCACTGAAATGGAATGCGAGATACCGAGCCTTTGTGTGCGAGAGAAAATGTTAAGCCATTTAATCCAAATGCACCCCAAAACGGAGTGGAAAAAATGTGTGCAATACGAATGCAGATGGAAGTGTTCTCCGAGTGTTTCATTGGACAATTTAGCGGATATTGGGTTAGATTGTGCCGCCAAAACCTTAGTGAAGTCGCCGCGGCGGAGAGTGAATACAAAAGTCCCTCTCAGCAGGCCCCTTTGTTAAAGCCGTTAAAAGCAACAAGGCGACATATTTGATTAGGCCGCCATTTCCCGCTCTGTCTGAGGTTTTGTGCATATCTGCATGCGTCCCATTACTCGCGTGGCAAATGCAAGCTCCTGACGGCTTGCCATTTTTCACTCTAATCAGAGCTCTGCCAGTGCTTGCATCTCATGTCCCTTCTTTTTCTTCTTCTTCTCTTTTTTCCCCTTTCTTCTCTTCCTCTATTTTTTTTCCTCTCTCTCCAGAAGGGATTACTACTCATACTCTTATTATCCGTAAGTGGCTTCTTCTCCATTGCACATCATCATTTCTCATGGCTTTTTTGTGCGCTTTTTAGAGAGGGGGGCAGCAGCGGAGTGATGATCTTCTCTTTCTCTCTCACCAACTCCCCTAACTCACCTCATATCTCTCTCTCTCTCTCTCTCTCTCTCTCTCTCTCTCGCTCTCGTTTCCTTCACGTTCCATTTCTCTACCCCCCCCCCCCCCTCTCTCTCTCTTCTCGCCCTCTTCTCTCTGTCTCCTCAGTAGGAAGCCGGTGAACATGAATAAGACCCCCATTACGTACAGGCAGGAGAAGAGTAATATGATGGGCTCCATGGAGCGCAGTTTCACTGATCAGAGCACTCTGCAGGAGGACGAGAGGATGGCCTTGTCATTTATGGACACCCATACGTGCAGCACTCGCAGTAAGACGTGACACGCCACAAGCGCACACACCTCAACTTGAACTTAAAGGGTTTGCTCAACCAAAAATTCTGTCTTCAGTTACGCACTTTCATGTCAATCCATACCCATTACACTTTTGCTCATTTTCAAAACACAAATGAAAATATTTTTAATGAAATCTGAGCGATTTCGGTCCCTCAGTTGAAAGTCACTGTAGGATGACACCAAAATGGAGCCATGAAAAGAGGCATAAAATGATCCATATGCTTTATGTGAGAAACAGTCCGATGTTTAGTCATTATTCACTGTAAATCTTGACTGTACGAACTCACTGAGTAGGTATTGACGTCCAGATCAGAAAAGAATTGTTCTTTTGAGTCCTATCTTTTTAATGAATCGGTTGATTCAGTTCACTAAATTCAGATTCACTGGTCTGAATGAGCTCTCTTTTAACTCGATTCAATCATTTGTTAAAAGCCTATCAGTGACTAACAACTTAAAGTTCCTCACACAAAGCATCATATAGAGATTTTTATATTTTTATATTACTTTTTCTCATTAATTTTTAAATGTAAAATCCTGCAACATAAAAAAGCATTGACATTTCATTACAAAGAAAGAGCAACTTTTTTCCCTTTGAGTTCAATAAGAAAAAGACATGGGTTCCTAACTTAATAAACTCATCTGTTCATCTTCAAAACACAAAATATATTTTTTGATGATGTCAAAACTCTGTCCCTCTGTTGAAAGTGTATTCACCCACATCTATGATAGTTTAAAAAAAACTTTAATAAACAGATTGTAAAAGAAATCCATATGAATCAAGTGGCAAGAAGTTGAGCTTCTGTTAACCATATTCGTATGTTTACGGATCAGTGTTTACATAAACCTACATTAAATCTGTTCATCAGGTGAAGCGAACATCTTTCTTCATATTAATCAGATTCAACCACTCGGTTCATATGGCTTTATTTTACAATTTCTTTATGAACGTTTTGAAGCATCAGGAATGAAAAGTTGTTGACACGGTTTTTATTTTAGGGTAAACAATTCCTTTAAAGGGGGGGTGAAACACTCAGTTTCAGTCAATCTCATGTCAATCTTGAGTACCCATAGAGTAGTATTGCATCCTTCATATCTCCGAAAAAGTCTTTAGTTTTTATTATATTTATAAAAGAAATATGGGCTGTACCGAGTCTTTCCGTAAAAAACCGAGCGCCTGGAGGCGTATCGTGTAGGCGGAGCTAAAGAATGACAAGCGCGATCAAAGCGGTGACGTCCTCAAGCGTGGAGAAACCCATGGCTCAGCTAATATAGATAATGATCCAGAATCATTGGGAGGCAGAAATAAATTGAACAGGAGAAACAGCAGCAGCAGGACGTCCGTCTCTGTGGTATGTACTGTATTTAGTGTCAACATTTGTGTGTCTTTACTCGCAGTTTATGAGGACATGATTCGGTTTATGGACTATTGTATGTGACTAAACCTTAGCAGTAGCAAGCAAAACGGTTTTGCACGTCAGACTAGTGTAACGTTATAACTTACATAGAACAATAGAGTCCGTTAGCGCATTTGAATGATGAAGCACGAGATCGTGTCGTTTACTGATCGTTTACTCATGCGACGAGCCAACAGCACAGACATTTAAAGCAGTTTTACTCACCGGCTGCTTCCAAAGCAGGACCGAACCTTTATCGCTGGGACCGCTCCGTCAAAAACACACTTCTTTGGTATGATTTGGTAAAGTCCTGAAAGCAATGAATGGTGGAGATCCACTTTTGCGACGCGACTGAAACGATGTTGTGAAGCTTCCCGTCATTTCTGCATTCAAATCGGGTCAAATGCAGCGCTGCCTTCCCGGAACGCTGTGCTGAAGCGTTGAAGTCGCTCGACGTCACCCATAGGAATAAAGTGGAGCGCGGCTCCTGGATCGGCTGGATCTGCAGCTGAGCGAGTGTTTATGGGCGTGCATTTCCTCTCTCGCTCTAGTCACGTGCGCGCGCACCCTACCGGGAGAAGAGCCCGTACGGCCCATACAAGGACCTTCCGATCTATTAACATCAAGTCGACCCATACTCGAAAAAAACTCTCCGAAACTTGTGAGAAACCTGAAGGAGTATTTTTAACACAGAAATAATCCATCAAACGTCCAACATTAGTTTTTGAAACTTTGTCTATGTTTAGGATGGGAATCCAAGTCTTTAACAGTGTAAAAAGCTCAGTATGCATGAAACAGCATTTCACCCCCCCTTTAAGTTTAATTTTTGCATGAGAAGAATTTAACTAAATAATCTGCTTTATTAATGAAGCAATGCAGGAACAAATAAAAAAATAACCGAGTTGCATACACTTGTTTTGCTTTGCTTCAACTTATTCACTCCACTTAATCATTGCATTACACCAAGCGAAACAGAGCTAATACTCCTGATAAGTATCAAGGAGAAAACATCAACAACAGCATGAGTGAAAACGGCCAGCAGTAAACCATATAACTGATAAATGCTCCATTGCAAGATGGGAACTTGGGTAGGTCTAAAACTTGAGCTGAATTCATCCCCAAAAATGACATTTCTGTCATCATTTTCTCACCCTCATGCTGTTCCAAACACTCTTGACTTTCTTTCTTCCGTGAAACATGAAAGGAGAATTTTTAAAGAATATCACTTTAAAGAAAAGTGAATGAGGACTGTGGCTGTCAAGCTCCAAAATGACACCAGGAACCATAAAAGTATGATTAAAGTACTCTGAAGCCATTGCTTGTGTGAGAAGCAGTCGTACATTCAGTTATTATTCACTGAAAAACAGTGTGAACTCACTGAGATCATGAGTGAAGTGTTGATATCCAGTTCAGAAAGTCAAATCTTTTTTAATCAATCGGTTGATTCAGTTCACAAAGCTGGTTTGAATGATCATGTTCTTGGGTTTTATGTGATTTCAGGTCCCTCACACAAAGCATGGCTTCATTAGACTACTTTTATAATATATTTTTATTTTATTTATTTATTATATTTTATGCTACTTTTTTAAATTTAAAAACATCTAATATAAAAATAGCATTGGAATTTCACTTAAAGAGTGTCTACTTGTCATTTTGTGTTCAATATAAGAGAAATGTATTAGACTTAATCTAGCACTTAATTTGTGATTACACTGATGAAAAAAAACTGGTTGCAACTCAGAAAACTTTGAGAACAAAAGACACCAAATGGATATAAACAAAAATAATGATGAAATTATTTTTGTTCTGTGCAAGAACTCATATATTTTCCTCACACTCACAAGGTGCTAATAGCGTGAGCATCAGGCGCTAATGGCAAAGAGCGCAAATGAATGGTTAGAGACTTTCAGTCACGTACACAGTTAAAGTGAGGCTCAGGGACTAGGTAAGCTCCTGTTAATTTGTCCTCATTTATAGTCAGTGTAAAAGCTTCATCAAAGCCACAGTCCTTCCGTAATCGCTCAATCTTTCACAGCTCTTAAGTATGAGATGTAGTGCCGTCCACATCCTAATATAACACTCATTCACCCCTGACATAATACTATTAATCCTAATATAAAACCATGAAAACCAGTAAGGGAGAGAACAAATAGTATACTTTAAAAAAACATGCGTCCGGTTTATCAGACGTAAACAAACAAACTCAGATCTGCACAAGAAGCTCATCTTTAAAAGCGTTATGGTTGAGGATTTCAATATGGAAGTAATTAGAGCAGGCAAAAAAAATGCTAATAATATCTAATTCAAAGGTATCTGACTCTGCACTGAATAGTTGATGTCTCAAAGAGAGAGATCTCTTGATCAAAATGAAGCTTTAATGGCATGTCTCAGAGCTGTCTTCCCACATTTAAAGTATCTACTGTGTGGAATATACTGTCTGGGTTTCTTCTTTCCTATTTCCGTTGAGAAATGAGTAGCAGACTGCTAATTTATTTGAATACACAGCCCTAGTCATGAATTCATAATTGCTCCCTGATCATATTTTTGAATCCCAATTATAAACACAGAAGATGAAGTGCCATAAGGGGATGATCATTCTTAGATTAACCCTATTATACTGTACTTGTTTGGAGTTTTGTTATTTTTATAAAATATTGGTATGATATTGGTTATTTTATGAAACTTTTCCAAGATACTTGAGCTGCTTGCTTCAGGTACGGCTGTTCCTATGCTGTGTTCATTGTATATGTTTCTACTGTTTGAAAAATATTGTGCAAACATTTGGTTTGTGCTTGTTCATTTTCACAAGGTGATCCACGGAGCTCCATGAATGAGTCCAGCAGTCTGCTGGGTGGGTCGCCTAGGCGTCAGTGTGGCCGTAAAGGATCGCCCTATCACACGGGTCAGCTTCACCCGGCAGTGCGTGTTGCTGACCTCCTACAGCACATCAACCAGATGAAAACTGCAGAAGGTTACGGGTTCAAACAGGAGTATGAGGTAGGTTTTATTTTATTTTTAGATATTTTTTTTTTTATTTTAAACCTGCAGTCTGTGAGTTTGGCCTCTGTGTCGCCATCTCTGTTTGAAACCTGCAATTGCAGTTATTTTCAGAATTATCGTCTGTACGTGAGTTGTGCAGGACCGGTGTGGATACTGTACTTCAGAATCACAGATTCTATGTCTTTGAGGATAACCTAAATTTATTAGAATTTTCAACAGAAAATTGTTTCTGTACAAGTAACATGTCTACCATTTTTGGGAACAAAACATTACAATAAATCATGCTACCAACGGTGATTAAATTTAAAGATCGCTCGTATAACATCAAACCGTGCAAATTATTATCATTGTTATACTATTCTTCTCAAATCGGTAATGTTAAAGGGTTACTTCAGCGATTAGCAAATGGCTTTCTATCAGTAGAAACCCAGGAGTATATTCGAATGATCGTGCGGTGGCTTTGGGAATGGCCTCGTAGGGCAGTGAAGCATTCTGGGAATTGTTGTCTTTCATCCCCATGAGACAAAAATAAATGTTCTGTCTTTTCTCAGTGTAGAAAGCACCAAATTCAAAAATAATTTCACATTTCTACTACACTAATGACCCAGTTTAAATACAGATTCATCTTCCCAGCGCTGAAGTACCCCTTTAAGAACATCAGCATTGTGTGACTGTGTATTTAGTGTGTATTAGCGTTACCTGTAGATTTCAATTTCTGTACAGTCTAATCTTTTGCTTTTGACTGCGGGTGAATCTTCCGTTGTCACTGATGATTGTCGTTTTGGCCTTTCTGGATTACAATCAGGGCCGGCGTTTGCTATAGGCGAGCTAGGCGGTTGCCTAGGGCGACAATTGTGTTAGGGGCGCGAGCGGCGAGCGCGCTGTAGTGCCGCCCATTACTTCCCATTAAGCATAGAATCGGAACAAGCGAAATACAACATAATGTTTATTAAACATGATCATCATAGGGCGCCCCCTCAGGCACACGTTTAATTGCTTATCAACCTGATTATTAGATTGAATTGATGGTGATTATTGATTATTAATTCAGGCGTTAGGTCAGGCAAGTGCTCATCTTGCGCGTTCATCAAAAATGAGGCGTCTAAACCACGCACAGGGACGGAAAAAGAGAAAGAAAGAAAGAAAGAAAGAAAGAAAGAAAGAAAGAAAGAAAGAAAGAAAGAAAGAAAGAAAAAGAAAGAAAGAAAGAAAGAAAGAAAGAAAGAAAGAAAGAAAAAGAAAGAAAGAAAGAAAGAAAGAAAGAAAGAAAGAAAGAAAGAAAGAAAGAAAGAAAGAAAGAAAGAAAGAAAGAAAGCCCAGTATAGAGGTTAGTCTATAGTCAATACGTTGTCAAACAAAATAAAATTACTTAGTATTATCAATATTATCAACTAATATTTATTTTATAAATATTATTAGTATTGTCAAATATACAATAACCTACATGGAATCTACAATAACCTACATGGATGAAAAGTCCAGTTCGTTATAAATATGGATAAAGTATGCACGTTAGTTATAAAAAGTATGTAATCTACATGGGCATCGGGAGCAAATAAAAAGTGGGGCCTCGTTTTTTTTTTTTTTTTTTTTTTTGACTGGAGTAACCATAGATGCCATTTTGTTTACATTAAACACAAATATGATATGTTTTAGGCTACTTAAAGATTGATTGGGCTAGACAAAATTACGGAAATCACCGTTCTCACTACCGTGGCTGTAGTGTAGGGGTAAGACGCATGTAAACAAGTTTTGATGCATATCGATCAGAGGTTCGAGACCGCCTTTTGCCACATTCGCTCTATTCCCTTTTCCCATCACATATCAGATCGGAAAGGCATTTATTTTCAATAAAAAGTGAGAAAATATTAGAAAAGTGGAAATAAAGCGTCTAACGTGTTTAATAATAAGTGCTTCTCGGTTAGGGGTAGGCCAGGTAAACAGACATGTGCTGAATTAGAGACGATAAAAGTGAGTGGGGTGGGGAGGGGTGGGGGGCGCAAAACTCCATCTGGCCTAGGGCAACCAAAGAGCTAGAGCCGGCCCTGATTACAATCTGCCATCAAAATGATACATTTAATTATTCCGGCTGCTGTGAGAAAAGGCTATAAATGATCCACCACCTGCAGCATCCTCACATACGATATCCTACTAGCCGGACACCTACTTTATGTATACAGACGTGACGTAATGACACAAAGACGTGCTTGAATTTCCCGTGGAAATCCACCAGTACCACTCAAATAAAAAAAATAGGGGGGTAAATAGTGAGTGCAGTACCAGTTTTGGCCACAATCTTACATACACTTCCTTTAATAGAATTATATTGTCTTTATTAATTTAGACTTTTTTAAATAATTTTTTCTATATCTTTATTTTATTTTATTCTTTTATATTATTAAATTTAGTTCGAATCCAAATCGTGGGTATATCTTAAAACAGTTGGAAATGTTGTGCTCAATGATTTTTTTAGTTGGTATTTGTGGCATACTTTGTGTGTATATGTATATGTATGTGTATATCATTATCTTTTAATAATTGTAGCGTTTCATTTATAGAGCATCTTTCCAGTAGTCTCGGCAATTATTGAGTTACAATATAGTCATTGAGGTAACTGTTCCGTGTAGTGCACCTGTTGTTCAAAAAAAATGTTTAAATAGCAGTTTGATGCCATTGGTTTTGAGTTTTTATTTCAGAGGAACCACATCTATCGTCCTAGTTAGTCTTTGATAGCATGTTGAAGAGGTTTATTTCATAATAATACAAATCTTTCACAGCTGCCACTGCAGGTTTTCTGATTTATTTAAAGAAGTCAGAATATGCTTGGGCTTTAGTGTTGCTTACAATGCGGTCTATCGGCGCTGCTGTTTTCTTCGTGGAGGGACCTGTCGGTGCAAACAGAAGTCTGGCTGGGAGATCTCCAGCTTCCAGATCTCACCGTCTGCAAGCCCTGTCAAAACAAACCTATGCATCTCTCTGCAAACACATTAATGCAAAGATGCAAACACACTCTTCAAACTTCTTATCAACTCTAACCTACCAGCTCAAACCAGACTCAATCAATTTGATCAATTTAAAAGATTTGATGCAACTAATCTGACAAACCTGACACATTATTTAGCTTGTTAGATCAAGAAAGCACTTTCCAGTTTTCTGTGCAATATGTACAGACAGTCAACTGCATTCTGGGACTAACCATCAGCCTCAACAGCTGGTATAATCGAGCTGATCAACCATCTAAACCAGCTAAAAACTTGTAAAACCACCGAATGGGTTTTAGCAAAATTTTAAAATATGAAAACACTTTACAAAAGAGATCAGTGGCCTATTGCACAAAATTAGGATAAGGGATTATGCCAGGATATCCCGGTCAAGAAAATCAGTAACCAAATTCACATAATAATAATAATAAAAATAATAATAATAAAAATAATAATAATTTATAAGCAGTCACATTCAAATATTTCAATTTATTTGGATTTTAAAATGGTTGTAAATTCACTAAGAGTATTCAGATCAAACCCAAGACACATTTTGCAAATTTTCTAAGATTTGGCTCATCACAATGTCCTGGACTGGAATCAGATTGAATGCTGTGATAATTTAGTATCAGATATATATTATAGTATGTATTAAAGAGTACATAACACACACAGTTTCTGCCAATCTCATGTTACCTATAGAATATTACTGAATCCTTCATATCTCCGAAGAGTCAGATTCTTTACGAAAACAGCTAAACTCGTGCAGTCAGTGAAGCTAAAGAGTCACAAGCACACCTGACACACACACACACACACACACACACACACACACACACACACACACACACACACACACACACACACACACACACACACACACACACACACACACACACACATGTTGGTCTATGTGGTTTACAGGGACTCTCCATAGGCGTAATGGTTTTTATACTGTACAAACCGTATTTTCTATCCCCTTACACTGCCCCTGCCCCTAAACCTACCCATCACAGGAAACATTCTGCATTTTTACTTTCTCAAAAAAACATCATTTAGTATGTTTTTAAGGCCATTTGAATTATGAGGACATTTGATAAGTCCTCATAAACCACATTTATAGTGTAATACCAGTGTAATACCCATGTAGTCATACAAATTTGTGTCCTCATAAACCACATAAACAGGCTCACACACACACACACACACACACACAGGTTTGTTTCACTATATTAGTGAGGACATTACATAGACTTCCATTGATTTTATTTCAGGTTAATGATATGTTCTATCCCCTAACCCAACCCCTATCCCTAAACCTACCCATCACAGAAACATGTGCAGAACAATAGATTTAAATAAAAACATGTTTTGGTCGATTTTTAAGCCTTTTAAACTAGTGAGGACTAGTCCAATGTCCTCACTAGTGGGTCATTTTCATGTTTAACTATATAAGTGAGGACATCTGTGTCCTCACAAGTATTGCCACACACACACACACACACACACAAAAACATCATGGAATTATCCCTGGATAATGGAACTTTTGATTCACTATACGTTTCTGTTGTTTGGAACGTGAGATGCAAGCACAAAACCGCCAGAGGTTTTGACTCATGACCGAAAACAAACAAAACACACTTGCAGAACTCGGTTACTGCTCCTGGAAAACAAACTGCATCCACTGTTTCCTCAACTCTGGGTTATTTGGGAAGCTGAACAAGGTTATCTTTCCCTCACAATCAGAAACACACTTCTTTAGGGCTCTAAAAACAAAATGCCAGTGCCGCGGATGGCTTCCGTAACCTGAACGAAGCTCTTGATGGTCATACTCTGGCTCTCGCTCTGGTTGATGTGCGCACACGCTCATCCAGGAGAAGTGCCCATACAAGCAATTCCGCCCTTTATTAAAAAACGTCACTTGTTCAAATCCTGAAGGTGTATTTGGCACAGTCATACGTCCAACTAGTTTTTTATTTGTTTTACACTTTTTTTTTATGTTCAGCCCTAGAATCCAACTCTTTAACAGTGTAAATAAGTCAGAATCAAGCGGCAAACTCCCTCAGTTTATCTTGAAGCCAATTGACTTAAACTGCAATTCATCGACTGGCCACTAGGGTTCCAAAAGGGAGCAGAATCTCATTGAGCCTCATATCATAAAACTTTACAGCAGAATAAAAACACATTTACAACTGTGAGGGGGTGAATAGTTAGTTTAAATTATATTAAGCCATAAAGTTCTGCATAATTAAGGGCGTGGTCACCGAGTGACAGGTAGATTGCCATTTGTCTGCTGTCTGTTAGTCGTCACCTCAGCTCCACCCACGTCCCACCTATTCGCCCATTTTCAGTTATCCGGGAGTGCAGCACAGATGGCAACAGCCAACTTTGCACTTCAAAACTGCTCTTAAGAATCCTACGGGTGATTTCACGGACACTACGTCCATATTATTTACAGTCTATGGTCAGAATGCATATAATAGCATTAGACCGCCCCTTTAAATATTTGAATTAGCTTTTATTTTTAAATGTTCAGGCAACATTTCTAACTTGTATTTGTTTTTCATGTAATGTTCCAATTACTGTAATTCCAATTACTCAATACAGTTTCAACAGTGTTATTTTTTAGTTAATGACAAAACTGACATAATATGGCGCGTATATCTTATAAATGAGCAGTTAGCAATGAACCTTGGTTTAAATTATGTAGCACAACTGTGGCTTAGCTAACTTTCAGAACAGTGTGTAAAAGCAAGTTTGAGTCATTCTTCACGGACAGGTTTGCATCACTCCCCCATGGACTATTGAGGAGCAGTTATTGAGATGAAAGTAGAGGTCATATAGCCCCTCAGCATTACTGCACAAAGAGTGCACTACACTGCTATCTCTTTTCCTCCCTCTATCCCTCCCTCTCTTCCTCTGTAGCTAATTGTCTCTCCTCAGAATGTGGCTTGAGCGTCTTCTCTTTGCGTCACACTCGTGTGGACTGTTGACTCTCCTCTATCTGTTGATGTCCCAGAGCTACAAGACAAAACATCCTCCACGCAATCAGAGCTCTGCCACAGGCCTGACTCTCTGGAGCTCAGCTTGTGGACTCATTAAACTCTCCCCTCAGTGTGAAACAGATTCAGCTCAAAAATCAATACGCACTCTGGACATAGTGACACTGTGTGTGTGGGTGTGTGTGTGTGTTTGAGGTCAGTGTCTTTGTGCTTCATAAGCGGAAAAGAAGAAACACACAGTTTGAGAGAGAACACAAATGTAACGACAGGGATAAAATAAGGCTTTCATAAGCTTTATTTCCCCGCGGACCACGAGTACAGTCCATTGATCAGTTCTTATTGACAGCATCTTTATTTTAGATAGAGTGGAAAAGAGAGAAACGAGGTCTGTCCTACACGCAAGGTGCAAAAATAAGGGTTTTAGGGGCTTGTATTTTGGCCTTCTAAATAATGAGATTTAAATACCCTTTTGGCTTAATTTTCAACAATGTGTATGTATTGTTTATGTCTATGTCTTATGTCTATGTCCCTTCTTGTAAAAACGGTCTGATGGTTTCTGGGTCCTATGAAGCTGGTCCCTCCAAAATATGCAATGGGCTCAGATTGGTTAGCTGGCCCAGCTGTGTTCTGATTCGCTAACCGCTTGGTTCACGTGTTTGATGATCAGTAAGTTATCACGAGCTGTGGGCGAGGTGCTGCCATTATATGTTTTCAACACTGTTAGGGAGTCGGAGCCCGCTGGATTTACAACACATAATCATCCACTTCACCTTATATATGTAATGTGGCATTACATGAGGGAACAGGGTAGAAAATAATTGTAATATAATAGAAAATAACACACACACACGCACACACACACACACACACACACAAGCACACACGCACACATGTGCAGTGTTTGAGGTTACACACTACAAATAATGCCAATTACTGCATATAGTCGATTCCTTTTTTTAAATAACTACTAAAGTAACACATTACTTTTAAGTTTACAAAAAATATCTGAGTTACTTTATCAAATAAGAATTATTTATTGACTGCCTGCTCTCCTGTCCCTGTGTTGAGTGGTGTAAACTTGAGGATTATTGTAGCTCAAAATTAAAAGTGAGCACACATTTAAATCTCACTTCCACAAACTTATTCAGTATTCCTCAAAATCAATAAAAACTGTGAACTGCAAACTCAGAATATTACACAGACCTGCAATAATTAAATTGTTAAATTATATAAATATTGTTTCTGTATTTAATCTCACTTTATTAAATAATTTAGTGTTGACCTTCGATAAATCAATTCAACATAAGCAAAAATTACTTTATAAACATCATTAAAAAAAATTCATTTACATTTCAAAACATAATTATTTTTTATTTTATGTGAAATGACCTTCTTAAAAGATTGAAAGAGTTATGCAAAGTAATGAAACACATAACTAAATAATGCAATAATGAGATTAGTTCCTGTTTAGGGAGTAACCCAATATGTAATGCACTACTTTTAAAAGCAACTTTCCCGTGTGTGTGTGTATACTATATATATATATATATATATATATATATATATATATATATATATATATATATATATATATATATATATATATATATATATATATATATATATATATATATATATATATATATATATATATATATTATTATTAATATTATTATTATTATTTAATGCAAATCATTTCTGTCCCATTTGAGTTCATGACTTGGCAGTCTTACACCTAGTAAACCTAGTTTGATCCAGTCTCTCTGGTCTAAATGCTATTTATGTCAAAATTTGTCTTTAATAAAATGCATTTCAAACTAAATCTGAGGATACTGTGATTTATCTCTCACAACTAACAGAAATGCTCTCTTTCTCTCTTTTTATTTGATTTATATATTTGTAGAGCTTCTTTGATGGCTGGGATATCAATAAGAAAAAGGATAAAACTAAGGGAAGAAACGATACCCTGATGGGTTGTGAGTACATTGTTTCAGTCTTAACATGTTTTTTAAAATATCATGATTTAAGAGTATTGCCTTTAGAATTGTTCCATTTTGCATGGCTGATAAAACTCATTTTAGTTTCAGAATGTCTGATAATGTAAAGCTCTGATGTGTCTAAAAGTAGAAGGGGAGATTCACTAAGAGTATATTGCACCAGCTGATATTGTTTAGTATTGTTTAATATTTACATATACTGTTTGTGATGTTTTAGGATGTTTTTAGCTAATCAGATTACAGCTTCAACATGCCAACAAATGTCCTGTAATAAAGCTAATTTGCATAGAAAGGAGACTAATTTACTGCACAAAAGTAATGTAGCTGTTTAACTTCACCCCAAAGTGTGCTCATGTAATTGTGTTTGTGTTTCAGATGACCGTCACAGGGTGAAATTGCACCCGCTGCTCGGTGATCCCAACTCCGACTATATCAATGCCAATTACATCGATGTAAGTCAGCAGTCACATACTCTCTTCAGCCAGACTTACAAACATTCACACTGTTACTGTTATTATGTGGCTCCCCTGGAGTTTATTCAATATCTGTCGTCACTCTCGCTTAGCCTTGCCATATGTGGCATGTCATCAAGTTTTGATAGCAAACTTTTTTAGGCCTCTCGCTGTCCTTTTTGCGGTGGGTGAGACTTGGTAGCTTATTTTTGTCCTGGTGTATCTGACCTCCCAAAAGATTTTGGTCAAAATTTGGTCAGATATGAAGTGTAGCCTACTGATATGTGTGGTAAAGTGTTTTAGGGTCATTGCGTGCTTTCCCCTTTAATAAAGAGGCAACAAACCTTGCCCTCTCTAAACCCGCTTTTCAGAGCTGGCCCAGAGCGCACCAGGTTGGGAATGATCGCCCTCTCCTCATGGGACACTGCACAATTTGCTTAAACCAATACAGTAATTCAACCATAAATGTAAATGATGTTATCATTTATGCTCCCAACCTGTACAATTCTCTTCCGTGGAACATAATTGGACAAACCTTGAAAATGAAAATGAGAAAATGATTACTACCTTTTCATTTCTGGGGTGGACTATAGCTTTAAAGACATTTAAAGACAAACTCACTCCAAAACCTTTCAATTTCCTCACCTTGACTGTTTGGACCTTAGATACAGAAAGTGATTTGCTGGATTAGGTTGTTTATTCCAAAAGGAATGCTGCAAGTAGGTGTAGCATTGAGCTATTTGAAAGAGAATGAATAGTCAATACAAATAGATGTAATTTATTGTGTTTTTCCCCCCCTCCAAATCTTTCATGATTGGCCATAATATCAATTTATCTTGAAATACCTTGGAATTCCAGTGTTTTTGGCCCAATATACAAGAGCAAAACAGAGCATAGGCCAATTTAATAAGAATGGACTTTTTTCATTTTATTTTGGCCTTGAGTAGAAAAGCACAAAAAGTCAAAAAAGCACAGATAATGAAAGGATGCTTCTTTTTAGTGTTTTTGGAAAACCTGGCAGTAAGTAGAGGCTATTAGGGAACATATTAAAGTGAGTGCAGCTCTGTTGTTTAATGTGTTTACTCCTTTTCATTGCTGTCCTTTCCTTTTTTGAATCAGCCCAATAAATGATCTTGCGAGGAACTAGCTTACACAAGAATAAATTAGTTATTTAAAGGAGATGTGTGTCATTTTTTCGATGTTAAAGGGGGGGTGAAATGCTGTTTCATGCATACTGAGCTTTTTACACTGTTAAAGACTTGGATTCCCATCCTAAACATAGACAAATTTCAAAAAATAATGTTGGACGTTTGATGGAGTATTTCTGTGTCAAAAATACTCCTTCCGGTTTCTCACAAGTTTCGGAGAGTTTTTTTCGAGTATGGGTCGGCTTGACGTTAATAGATCGGAAGGTCCTTGTATGGGCCGTACGGGCTCTTCTCCCGGTAGGGTGCGCGCGCGCGTGACTAGAGCGAGAGAGGAAATGCACGCCCATAAACACTCGCTCAGCTGCAGATCCAGACGTCATGAACACTTATGTCGTTATAGTCCGCGCCGCGCTCCACTTTATTCCTATGGCTGACATCAAGAGACTTCAACGCTTCAGCACAGCATTCCGGGAAGGCAGCGCTGCATTTGAACCGATTTGAACGCAGAAATGACGGGAAGCGTCACAACATCGCTTCAGTCGCGTCGCAAAGTGGATCTCCATGGTCACTGCTGTCACAGGACTTCACCAAATCATACCAAAGAAGTGTGTTTTTGATGGAGCGGTCCCAGCGATAAAGGTTCGGTCCTGCTTTGGAAGCAGCCGGTGAGTAAAACTGCTTCAAATGTCTGTGCTGTTGGCTATCGTCGCGTGAGTAAACATCAGTAAACGACACGATCGCGTGCTTTGTCATTCAAATGCGTTAACGGTTACTCCATTGTTGTTCTATGTATAACCTTACACTAGTCTGACGTGCAAAACCGTTTTGCTTGCTACTGCTAAGGTTTAGTCGCATACAATAGTCCATAAACCGAATCATGTCCTCATAAACTGCGAGTAAAGACACACAAATGTTGACAGGCCACTAAATACAGTACATACCACAGAGACGGACGTCCTGCTGTTGCTTTTTCTCCTGTTCAATTTATTTCAGCCTCCGAATCTGATTCTGGATCAATAGCCATGGGTTTCTCCACGCTTGAGGACGTCACCGCTTTGTGCGCATTCGTCATTCTTTAGCTCCGCCTACACGATACGCCTCCAGGCGCTCGATTTTTTCTGGAAAGACTCAGTACAGCCCATATTTCTTTTATAAATATAATAAAAACTAAAGACTTTTCGGAGATATGAAGGATGCAATACTACTCTATAGGTACTCAAGATTGACATGAGATTGACTGAAACTGAGTGTTTCACCCCCCCTTTAAAATACTTTCCTAACCTGAAAGCCTAGCCGTTTGTTTCATTTCCTGGAGAAGTGTAAAGCCAATTTCAAACATGCTACAACGACATTCTGTTGTTTAAGCGTTTCAACCAGCCCCACATAGCAACACTGTTTCAACCACTGGAGTGAGTTTGGGGGCGGGGCTATCAGTTTGTCCAACCAATGGCAGAGAGAGGGAGTGCATTTTTTTTCAATTCTGTTTGATGCCACTAGAGTAGAGGCACATAAATTACACACTTCACACTTTAAGGTTAGCCCTCAAAGATTTACCAACCTTTACATTCAAAATGTATGCCTCCATTTTAAGTGTCTTTCCCCTGGCGTTAAGCTTAGCCAGCGAACAGAAGTCTCTCTTTCTTTCTTCCTTCTAATTCTTTCTCTTTCTGTCTGTGATCTGTTAATCCTCTAGCTCTTTTCAGCCTCTCATTAACTAGAGTCTGTCTTGTCTTTTTCTACTCCTCTTCCCCACCTCTTCGACTTTGGACCCTGTAGATTCGGATAAACAGGGAAGTAAGTACTTCACTGCTCTTTCTCTTTCTTTCTCTCTGCTTTCTTTCCATCTGTTCCCCCCATAGATCTCTTTTTGTCCCCTTTTTTGTTTCATTGCATTGCTCTGTTTGGATTACTTAAACATGAGGAATAATGGCTCTGTGACACACAGATCTCCAATATATTCGTCCATGAAAGTCAATGCATAAAACTTTTAGGCTCCATCTGTTAGTTTTCTTTCATTTATTTCTTATGGGTACCTAGGTTTCATCAGTTTCACTTAAAAAATAAAAGAGGTGGTAGGATAGTTGCTGAAAATTCTGATCTAAACCCAGCCTAAGGGGGTTGCCGGTGTTAGCTGGTTTAAGGTTGTCTCTTATCTTGGTCAAGCTGGTCCTCAGGTGAGAGCCTGACCTGTTGAAATGTGCCCAAAGCTCTCCTCACCAGTCTACAAGATTAAACTCAACCCTTAACCTTTAAACTTAGCAAACTATACATTTTAAACAACTGAACTGCACCTGAAGTTCAGCACACTGAAACTTTGTTTTCTTGAACATTAATTTACTAAAGTTCAGAAAAAAAAGAAAGAAAAAAACAATAGTTACTGACTAGTCTCGCGTAGCCAGACCTTCAGGGTGACGGCAGAAGGTCTGGATTCCATCTCAGCTTTCATTGGCCAAGGACCACCCCAGGAGGACATTTGACTGACATGTAACACAATCGATCACAAAAACACTGCAGGCTTTGTTTCTAGGTGGACTGTTACAGAATGCACCCCATAGTTCTCCCAAAGATCCTGAAATAATTAAACGAATCAGGTGATGACTTTGAAAATCCTGAAGTGTTTCCAGTTGTGTGCCATATGCATCAGACGTTCAGCCAAAGGTCCGTCCGTGGCCATAGCGCCTGAGACTAGTTACTGACAGGAAATCAACATTTGAGAAGAATAGACAGACAGCCCATATTCCAATAGATGTCACCTTTCAAAAAACAGGATTACTTGATTTAGAAGAGTTCGGGGCACTTGTCAAGTGGACCAGGCTAAACCAACTTGGCAAGCTGGGTGACCAACTAGACCAGATCAAACCAGCTAAGACAAGCAAATCACTTGAGGCTGGTTTAAGCCAATGTTTTATAATTATTATTTTCAGCAGAGCTCTTATTGCTGATGATAAATATATGAAAAAGTGCAGGGTGACACTTCATAACTTATGAATAAAATTATGTAATCATTATACAACAGTAGTTGTGTGTTTTTTTTTTAATTTTATGAATAAATGAGGATATAAATCAACTTTTATTATACATATGTAACACTTAAAGATAATTAGTTTATTTGAAAGTTATTATAAAATGTTATCAGTAGCAGAACGCATTTTGATCTATTGAGTCATATAAAAAGACATAAAGTGCAATGCATTTATAACATTGTTTCAGAGTTTTAAATGTTGTAAAGTGTTGTGCCAAGCCTTTTTTTATTTATTTATTATTTTTGCCTTGTTTTTCTCCCTTTAATGAGCTTCTGTGTCCTGTGAACTTTCCTTCTATTTTCAAATCAGCCATTAAATATATAACTTTAAGCATTATGGATCATCAACTTGATAAATTGTATTAAAGCTGCATTTCAGATGCAGTTGTAGTCGCAGTTGCAACTTTGGGATAGTGATATGATCACCACGAATTTGATGGCAGATACGGCAACCCGTGAACTGAATCATTATTGAGATCCCCTATCGCTATCGTGCCCTTGAGCAAGACACATACCTCACGTTTTCTCCAGCGGGACGGTCATTGTTAGTGTGCTATAAATCCGGTTGCACTGCTGTGGAATGTACGGCACCTTCATTTATTTATTTTTAAGACCTATATGTCTGCCCTGTTCTTTTTTGCCGCGGTTGTCTTATATTTGGAGATTTATATAGAGACATAAATAACACTATGCTGTGTTTAATTTGTTGTGAATCAATTGAGACAGCGTCTCAATTTAGAGAGGTTTGAAAGGTTTGGGAAGGTTTAGGATTGGTTCATTTATGAACTTGTTAATTATGCCTTTTTAATGCATTTGCGAAATGTAATATTTCATTCTACGTTCTAAAATCTGTTGGCTCACACAGAATGAGTCTTTATAGATACACTATATTGCCAAAAGTATTGAGACACCCCTCCAAATAGTTGAATTCAAGGGCTCTAATCACATCCATGGCCAAAGGTTGTATAAAATCAAGCACCTAGGCATGCAGACTGCGTCTACAAACATTTGTAAAAGAAGCTCTCAGGAGGTCAGTGAATATCAATGAATGAATGAGGCATTTATATAGCGCTTTCATATGTACTACTGTACACCCAAAGCTCTTTACACTCTTGACTCTTTACACAGATGTCAGGGGTCTCTCCTCAACCACCACCAGTGTGCAGCATCCACTTGAATGATGCGACGGAAGCCACAGTACAATGGTGCCAGTGCGCTCACCACACATCAGAGATAGGTGGAGAGGAGAGAGGGTGATAGAGCCAATTCAGTGGATGGGGATTATAGGAGGCCATGATTGCTAAGGGCCAATCGAGGGAATTTGGCCAGGACACCGAGGTTACACCCGTACTCTATTACGAGAAGTGCCATGGGATTTTTAATGACCACAGAGAGTCAGGAAACCGATTTAACGTCTCATCCGAAGGACGGGGCTCTTTGACAGTATAGTGTCCCCATCACTATGCTGGGGCGTTAGGACCCACACAGACCACAGGGTGAGCGCCCCCTGCTGGCCTCACTAACACCTCTAACAGCAGATACCTGGTTTTCCCAGTTGGTCTCCCATCCAGGTACTGACCAGGCTCAGCCCTGCTTAGCTTCAGTGGGAAACCAGTCTTGGGCTACAGGGTGATATGGCTAGTGGCCATATTTAGTGATTGCTTAGTCACAGTGCGAAGAAGTCGGCGACTTTTTGCAGAGCCAATAGCTACAGAACTCCAAACTTCATGTGGCCTTCAGATTAGCTCAAGAACAGTGCGGAGAGAGCTTTCTGGAATGGTTTTCCATGGCCGAGCAGCTGCATCCGAGCCTTACATCTCCAAGTGCAATACAAAACGCTGGATGCAGTGGTGTAAAGGACACCACCACTGGACTCTAGAACAGTGGAGACATGTTCTCTGGAGTGTCAAATCAAACTTCTCGCGTCTGTAAAATTCTGGCAATCCGATGGATGAATCTTGGTTTGGCAGTTGCCGCAAGAATGGTACTTGCCTGACTGCATTGCAAAAGTGTAAAGTTTGTTGGGGGGGGGGGGGGTTATGGTGTGCTGTTGTTTTTCAGGGGTTGGGCTTGGCCCCTTAGTTCCAGTGAAAGGAACTCTTAATGTTTCAGCAGACCAAGACATTTTGGACAATTTCATGCTCCTAACTTTGTGGGAACAGTTTGGGGATGTTCCCCTCCTGTTCCAACAAGACTGCACACCAATGCACAAAGCAAGGTTCATAAAGACATGGATGAGCGAGTTTGGTGTGGAGGACCTTGACTAGGACAAAGTCCTGACCTCAACCCGATAGAACACGTTTATGATGAATTAGAGCGGAGACTGTGAGTCAGGCCTTCTCGTCCAACATCAGTGTCTGACCTCACAAATGCACTTCTAGAAGAATGGTCAAAAATTCCCTCAAACACTCCTAAACCTTGTGGAAAGCCTTAAAAAAGGAAAGAAGAGTTAAAGTGGTTATAGCTGCAAAGGGTGGGCCAATTCCATATTAATCCCTACGGATAAAGAATGGGATGTCATTAAAGTTCATGTGCACGTAAAGACAGGTGTCCCAAAACATCTGGCAATGTGGTATATCTGTCTTTATGAGGAGTCTTTGACGAGGGTGTCATTATAGTTGGGGCATTTAACACTTTTGTGTAAGTCATAGAAAATAATGCTAATACTTTATGAATCAGCAGGACAAAGAACTTTTGGACCAAAGTTATCTTCCAAATGTTTCCCCTGCATCCCCTGTAAACCCAATAGACTTGAATCCTTTCTATGTGGAACAAACATCCCCCACAATTTCTTTTTCCATCTACAGTGTGTCTGTTTCTATGTTTGTTTGTACAGTGTTCAGGAAATAGCTTGGCCCAATCTAAAATGTAGTGGGTGTCTGCAGTGTTCTAAATGGAGCAGCAAATGCTCAACAACAATAAAGAACATGTCTCTATTATTCCGCTAACGTCTGTTTAATGAAAACAGATCCAGTTTTTGGGAGCATCCCCAGGTAGTTCTTTGAAAAGGCTTAGCTTTGATGAATAAATTGCATGTTTTGAGATGTTCCTAGAGTTTCTTTCTTCTTGTACGTTCCAAACACGAGCTGATGGAGGAATTGTGTTGGGAGCTGATTCTCTCCATGATGAGTTTTATGTTTGGGCAAATGAGTATTAGCTTTTGAAGCAGAAGCCTTTTTGTTTGTTTGTTCTTTGCTACTATCCAACACGATAAATGCAACTGAGTCTACAAACACTAGCTACACTACTAACTTGACTACATTTGAGTTGTTTTCAGTTTTCAGAATAAAGTAGCTTTTCCCTTAAGCTGCCCCCCCACCCCCCAGCTCCCAATATGGACATGGCAGTGACTTATGTTGTCAAAATTAAAACACACTCTCCTTAGAATGTCTTGCGTAGTGTTGGGAGGTCAGATTCATTGTAGTGAATCAATTAATTTCAGTGGTTTATTTGTTTAGTTTTTTGATCACTGTTAGTTTAGATGCACATGTTGCTATCATCCTTAAATTTAGATCAAAATGTTCTGTTTCAGGCAATTCAAACTTTTATTTTGGATGTGATTAATCGATTGCTGACACTCAGCCTAATATAACATTTATTTTATCAATAAATGATAAACTTTTTTTTATTTATTTCATAGAATATATCTTCACTTGGAGGTCAGCATGTTGGGATAATTTTATCTCGGTAACCCCCTGATTATCAAACAGTTCTGCTTACAGAGTAAATGAATCATGGTTGGTTTTGATAGTAGCTTTCAAGCAGACATTTGAACTGGACAGCTAGAACTAAAGACCTCGGACCTCTGGCGAGCATTTGTTCTCTAAGAGGAGAGAGATACACACAAGTGATGTTTCTTGGACACAAATGGCTCACACAGCACTTCACTTCTCTCTCTTTCTTTTAGGGTTACCATCGATCCAACCACTTCATCGCCACTCAGGGTGAGTATCTTTGCCTGGACAGGACTTGTGGATGGATGTGTGTGTGTGTGTGTGTGTGTGTGTTTGTTGATTTGGTTCTGTCTGGAAGTGTCCATTCCCAAGAGATAGCCTCTTTTCTCTCTTCAGTCTGAGCCGTTGGGTTTGTGTGTGTGAGACTGAAACCTTGAGAGCACAGAGATGTTCTGGTTGGAATCTAATGAGTTCTGATCCAGGAAATTCTAGAGGTGTGTAAATAGAGATGCTGCGGCAGAGACGGGATTAACACCTGCTGTCTTCTTACCCGAAATCCCCATCTAAACCAACTAGCACAATGACAACAGGACCTTGGGTGGAGAGGATTCTCAGATTGTGTTCACTGCAATTATTTTCATAAAATATTGTGGAATAATATTTAAATCCGTAAAGGATTAGTTCACTTCAAAATGAAAATGTCCTGATATTTTACTCACCCCAATCTCATCCAAGATGTTCATATCTTTCTTCAGTCGAAAAGAAATAACTTTTTTTGAAACATTCCAGGACTTTTCTCTTCATCAAAATGTGGACAAATGTGGACATGGCCAAAATGTTGAAGGTTCAAATCAACGCCGTTTCGAAGGGCTTCAGGGGCTCTTTATGATCCCAGACGAGGAATATGGTCTTATCTAGCAAAACGATTGGACATTTTATAAATACAATAAAATGTATATACTTTGTTTTACCTAAATTTCTCATTTTGCGCTGCTCTGCGGCGTGCCAGTGATTACGTAATCAACATAAACGCGCCAAGCTCACGTTAGACTTAGGCGGAAGTTCCGCTCTGTGTGTTCAAAGCGCACGTGCGAAGACTAATACAAACACCCTTTTGCACAAAAAAAAAACGGTAAAGCAATGTTGTTGGATGATTTTGAAGTTTGAAGATGGAGTGTTTTTTGGTTAAAGGTATTGTTCCCTGCACTTTCTCTTGGGGTGATTACACAATCACGTGACCTTTCCAACATGATTACGCAATCCATGGCACGCCACAGAGCCCCTTAAGATGAGCAATGTAAGTTTAAAAATATATGCATTTTCATTTTTTTAGAAAATGACTGATCGTTTCACTAAAGACCATGTTCCCCGTGTGGGATCGTGCCTCTGAAGCCATACGAAGCCCTTTGAAACTGCCTTGATTTGAACCTTCCAGTGAAGTCTATAATGTGAGGAAAAATTCTGGAATGTTTTCCTCAAAAAACGTACTGGTAATTTATTTCCGACTGAAGAAGGAAAGACACAAGAGGGAAATTTTCATTTTGATTTTGATTCCTTTAATTATCTCTTGCTTGAACCATAAACATCTCTCAATTCTGTTATATTTATATTTAATACAAGAAAAAACAGTTAGCCAAAGTGGTAATAAAATTGTTTTTAATTCAGTAATATGAAACAACGTCTTAATTTCTTATGCAATTTTGCTTCTCATTTTAAGGATGCTTAAAGGGTTAGTTCACCCAAAAATGAAATTGATGTCATTAATGACTCGTCATTCCACACCTGTAAGACCTCCGTTCATCTTCAGAACACAGTTTAAGATATTTTATATTAGTCCAAAGGCTTTCTGTCTCTCCACTGAAAACGTATGCACACTATACTGTCCCTTTCCAGAAGGACCAGAAAGGGAATAAAAACATCATCAAAGTAGTCCATGTGACATCTGTGGGTTAGTTAGGATCTCTTTTAGTATCGAAAATACATTTTCATGTTCCTAAAAAAACTGCGACTTTATTCAGCTTGTCTTCTCTTCCATGTTTTTTTTCAGATTCAAAGGGTCATGAATCAGCGTATCGATTCAGAATTCGGATCGCCAATGTCGCGTGATTTCAGCAGTTTGACACGCGATCCGAATCATGAATCAATCGCAAAAAATAGAGAAGACAATCCTGAATAAAGTCGCAGTTTTTGTTATTTTGGGACCAAAATTTATTTTCAATGCTTTGAGATCCTAACTAACCCACAGATGTCACATATGGACTACTCTGATGATGTTTTTATTCCCTTTCTGGTCCTTCTGGAAAGGGACGGTATACTCTGCATATGTTTTCAGTGAAGAGACAGAAAGCTCTCTGACTAAATCTAAAATATCTTAAACTGTGTTCTGAAGATGAACGGAGGTCTTACGGGTGTGGAACGACATTAGAGTGCGTCATTAATGACAGTGAGGACATTCAGGGATATCCTCGGTGTAATAACATCATTATTTTATGTTAATGCATTTAAAGATATCTTATGTAGCTGTCTAATTAGTGGGATAGTGTACCCGTCACCCTGGACACTATTTCAAAATAAACCCCTTCAGAGAGAGATGCAAGGGTTCCTACAAAAGTTTTACATGCATTCAAGGTAAAAAAAAAACACTTTTTATTTCTCATAATATACATTTTGATTTCTACTGAGGGGAACCCAGTAGACAGCGCCGGATGCTTTCTCAGTGCTTGTATACACAGTGATGCGAACAGTAACAATGGCGCTTCAATTCCAGCGCAAGCCCTCATTCTCTGGAAGTGCATGCAAAGTGGATTTGATGCGCAGAAAGCGGCTTCCTCCTGACAAGTTGACAACACGACATGTTTCTACAATTACAGTGTTTGAGGATGGGTCAAAGTACCAAGTGTACGTTGTTAACGGGCGGCCAATGAAAGACCATAGGCTGGCATTATACTTTTAGGAGGCAATCATTTTATCTGTCATGCACTTTGAGCTTTAAAACGTGTACAGTCACAAACAGCTATATTATTCGAAAAAGCATAATAGGGGCACTTTCTGTAAAAAAAGAAAAGAAAACGTACTGTAGCGCATTTTAAAAACAGTAGAAGTATCCACCATGACCGAAAAAAACAATGTGTGTGCATGTGAATGAAACATCAGACATAAACCGTCCCCTATGCCTTTCTCAGCTCTACTAAAACAAGGTCACCCCTCTTCTCTCATCGCTTTAGATCTCCCATAAATAAATCATTATACATGTTTGTGGTTTGTCTGTCTTCCCCTCTTATTGAATTTCGAGGCAGACTCAATTGATGAGAGAAATTAGCTTTTTCTATCTGAGAGCCACTTCCTGCTGGGGTTAAAAACTGTTCTATTCACCAGAAATGTCTGCTATTGAATTACTCTCTGTGAGGCTCTGGATTACTGAACTGCCTTATAACATGCAATGACACTTGGTAAATTAAACCCGCCGTCTGGAGCATTGGCTGCCATTTATTGACTGTGTGTGTGTGTGTGTGTGTGTGTCTGTTTGTTTGCAGGGCCCAAGCAGGAGACAGTGTATGATTTTTGGAGGATGGTTTGGCAAGAGAACTGCTTTAGTATCGTCATGATCACCAAGCTAGTGGAGGTGGGCAGGGTATGTTCTAGATCCTTCCTCATCTGCACACTAACCCATGAACTAAAGACACTCCCCATTCACAACCATACACATTTCATTCAGCCATCACTTCTAAATATTAGTGTATTTGTGGGTCTGTCTTGTGTGAAAATTCGACGTACGTAGACATCACTTCCCATTCATCAGCCATCAGTGGGAACTTTTTTGCTGCTTTATAAAGCTATGTTTCAAAAAAATAATTGTTTTATATTTGATCATTTCTGCATGCACAAGAAGTACTATTTAACACTGTTCCATATAGGTTTTTCTGGACATATTTCAAGTATCTTGGAGTATCATGTAAATACCTTGCTATATGAATATGTTAATCCTCTATTCATGGTTCAGTTATGATGTTACCATAGCACTATAATATGGTATTGAATGATTACCATATTCATGTTCCATAACCTTTAAAGTGTCATGTAGTGATGCACTCATGCATATCAATATTATATGTGTGCATATATCAGTTAATTTCAGAGTTTTATTTATGTATTTATTTACTGAATTGCTATTACATTGTGCATGCTTATTTTGACTATTTTTACATTTAGAACCTACAGTTTATCATTTAATGGGTTAAATATAATGTGATGCCTAAATTCACTTGTAGCTTTTAAAATGATCGATTTTACATTTTTAGTATTTTATTTTAAAAAAAATTTTTTAAGGGTATTTATATTTGTAATGGCCTGAAAATAATTATACAGGTCCGAAAAATCCAAGGTTCATCATGATACTTTTTGTCAGTGCAAGCAATATAGCATTTATATATTTTTATATATATATATAAAAATACTGTGATATCGTCTGATTTCTTCACTGTACCATGGTACCACCACAGTACAGTGTGGTATCACATGCTCTTTTTATATAATACATCTGTATTGCTGTCAACTAAAAATAAGATTTGAAGTATATTTCGTTCTATCATAATTCCCACACTCATGTAATGCGTTCTGCTCCCTTGCTTTGTGGCCCACTCGTTCCAGCCTTTTAAAACCACCTCTATTTCTTCCTCCAACATAATTTCCTCTTTCATTTTCCTCTCCACACCCGCATCGCCCCTTCAGTGCTTCGGAGACAGCGTCTGCTGCCAACAGTCCTCTTAATGGCCCATCCCTGCCCTCTTATGAAATTGGGGCTCTATTATGAAAAATACGCTTTCCCATGTTATGATAAAAGCTGTGAACAACAGAGATAAATAGATGATGGCTTAGGTCCGACAGCAAATCCTACAGTTTGTATAACGATAATAAGCGTATAGAAATAACCCCGGTTTACAGTATACAGGGAGGGAGTTCTTTTCAACAGTTTGATTGATGTTGCGTAGACTCTTTTAGAAAAAACTTTTAATATATAAAACACTATATAGTATACTTTAACACTTTGAAAACACTTGGATAAAACAGATTTTTGTTACAGTTATATCAACAAAATGTTTTATATAATATATATTTGTTTAATATAATTGTAAAAATCTATTTTATCCAAGTGCTTTCAAAGTGTTAAAGTACGTATAATAAATCTAAAAAAAAAAAAATCAAGGCTTGTTTTTTTGTGTAGTATGTCTTTAAATGAATTCAGATAATTGTTTGATAATTTTCCTTTATATGCACCAATATTTACCTTCATATATTTTTATTAAAACATTTTAACATATGAAAAAGGCCATGCTGATCTAAATATATATATGTATATATATATATATATATATATATATATATATATATATATATATATATATATATATATATATATATATATATATATATATATATATATATATATATATATATATATATATATATATATATATAAGCATGGCCTAAACGCTTTCATACTCATACAAAGAAGAAGAATAAAACTAATGTAATGCTTTTTATGAAAATGAATTGTGCACTACAATCTTAATATTCATTATGTTGTTTAATCATATTGCCAGCAAAATCATTTAAAATATCATTTATCATGCTGCTGTGGACCTCCAGTGATTTCTAACCTGAGATTGTTGGGGTTTTTTTCAGGTGAAATGCTGTAAGTATTGGCCAGATGAGTCTGAGATGTACGGTGACATCAAGATCACGCTGCTGAAGACAGAAACTCTGGCGGAGTACACAGTGCGAACTTTTGCCCTGGAGCGGGTATGAGATGATTTTTTTTCCCCTCAGAGACAGGACAGGAATTGATGGGGAAATGAAGGGTTGCATCTCCTGCATGAGCGCCGCAGCTCAGTGTGTCAGAGACTCTAAGCCACGGCTCCAACTTGTCTCTGAGCATCATCTGTGTGATTTGCTTCGCCATTTGATGGGATGCAATCTGTTATGCATGGGTTAATGTACAGTCATCAGGCCATTATCGCAAAATAAACAGACAAGGGTGATGATCAGGTCTTGTATTGCATATCTTGTATCAAGTTACTCTACATTACCCTGCTTATTACACTCTCACATGCACACCAAATAATAAATACATGCACATCAATTATTGATATTTAAATAATTTTGTTGTTTGAGAAGAAAGAGTTGATATGAGAGGCATAAAATAAGCACAGCTACGCTACGTATGCTGCCAAAAGTATTGGGACACCCCTGCAAACCAAAGTCCATTCGTGAATTTTCCTCACCACTTTCCACAGTCAACTTTTAGTGGTATTATAACATGTGGAAGCAATTGGGAACAACAGCAACTCATCTACAAAGTTGTAGGCCACATAAAATGACAGAGCAGGGTCAGTGCATGCTGAGGCGCAGTAAGCAGAAGTCAACAACTTTCTTCAGAGCTACAAAACTCCAAACTTTGTGGCCTTGAGATTAGGTCAAGTGTAGCCTGACAGAGTGTCAGATGCAATGGTGTAAAGGACACCGCTACTGGACTCTAGAGCAGTGGAGACATGCTCTCTGGAGTGACGAATCACGCTTCTCTGTCTGGCAAATCCAATGGACGAGTCTGGGTTTGGCGGTTGCTAGGAGAACGGTACTTGCCTGACTGCATTGTGCCAAGTGTAAAGTTTAGTGGAGGGGGGTTATGGTGTGGGGTTGTTTTTCAGGGGTTAGGCTTGGCCCTGGCCCTTTAGTTCCAGTGAAAGGATCTCTTAATGTTTCAGGAGACCAAGACATTTGGGAAAATTTCATGCTTCCAACTTTGTGGGAACAGTTTGGAGATGGCCTCTTCCCGTTCCAACATGACTGTGCACCAGTAAACGCTTTTACTGCGCACCACAAAGCAAGGTTAATGAAGACGTGGATAAATGAGTTTGGTGTGGAGGAACTTGACTGGCCTGCACTGTTCTATCAGGTTGAGTCATGTCCTCAACCCGATAGAACACCTTTATGATGAATTAGAGCGGAGACTGTGAGACAGGCCTTCTCGTCCAACATCAGTGCCTGACCTCACAAATGCACTTCTAGAAGAATGGTCAAAAATTCCCATAAACACACTCCTAAACCTTGTGGAAAGCCTTAAAAAAAGGAAAGAAGAATTGAAGCTGTTATAGCTGCAAAGAGTGGGCCAATTCCATATTAAACCCTACGGCTAAAGAATGGGATGTCATTGAAGTTCATGTGCACGTAAAGACAGACATCCAAAAACATTTGGCAATATAGTGTATGTCAGAAATCGGTTTTCTTTTATCATCAGTGTATGGTTTAGCATCATTGTACAAAATGATTTGACCTGAGGGCTTGTTCACACAAAGGATGATCATTCTAAAAATCAAAAGTTTATAAGAATTGTAGAATCCACACCACAACTATAACGATAATGGCAACAAAGAATGATATTGTTGAACTCTCTTTCAAAATGTGATGATAAAAACATTGACAGACAAGCATTGGCAGGCTGGTAATCCCTACGTTATGGGGAGAAAATGTCCCCACAAAGATGGCAATATCCGAAATCCTTGTCCTTGTGAGGACATTTTTTGGTCCCCATTAAGAAAGCATCTTATAAATCATACAGAAGGAGTTTTTTTGAGAAAGTAAAAATGCAGAATGTTTCCTTTGATGGGTAGGTTTAGGGGCAGGGGCAGTGTAGGGGGAAAGAAAATATGGTTTGTACCCTATAAAATCCATTAAGCCTATGGAAAGTCCCTATAAAACATGGAAACACTACGTGTGTGTGTGTGTGTGTGTGTGTGTGTGTGTGTGTGTGTGTGTGTGTGTGTGTGTGTGTGTGTGTGTGTGTGTGTGTGTGTGCGCTCTTTTTGTGTGTGTGAGAATTTGGAGTGACAGCCCTTTAAATGAAATGGTGAGAAGTGCCTGATACCCAGCAGAGGCCCACCGAGCTGTCTGTTCGAGGATTAGAGCTGCCTCATCTCAGAACGCTTTTATGGCAGGCACATTAACTAAAGCATCTCTCTCTCTCTCATTATCACTCTCTCTCTCTCTCTGATACAATGGGCTAAATGTGGGTGCATTAACTGAAATTAGCTCAATTTAACCTCCTTCTCCTCACCCCCCTGTCTTCTCTTATCGTCCTCTTCGCTGCCCTGTGGAGGCGCAGTTCTGTCGACAGCCTTTGATGTGAGTTTTGTGCTTGCCGCGGCCCTGTCAATCAAACACAGGCTGTGGGTGGAACGATGTGCTTCTCTGTGTTTGCCGAATGGTGGGGAAAGCTTCTCCACGTAACCATCAGACAGGCTTTTGTCTGAAGCTGTCCTTGCGTGTATTCAAACAGACGAGCAATTGGGATGCAGTAATAGAAAGTCTCCTAGTGGCCTGTCAAGTAGACACACGAACCTCCCCTGAGCAAAACCACAGAGCTGTGTGTTTATTTTACTGTCGCTTTTGCTAATTCATCTGGGTTTCTCTTGGGTGTCTTTGAGTCTTGAAGAATACAAACTCCAGAAGTGAGTCCCCTCAGATTTTTGATCCATAAAAAGAAAAGGTGCCTGATTGTGTTCTCAACTACTCGTAACCTAAAGCTACAAACCAAACAAACATATGTTGGAGCCGTGGCCTGGTGGTTAACGCACATTTAGAAGATGCTCATGTGGGGAATGCTCCCTTTTCATTCAGGTTTCTGGCAAATGTCAAAAAAAAATATATAATACATTTCATACACACAAATTCTAAGTGTGGAGCATGTTTGTTTTTCAGAGGGGATATTCCGCCAAACATGAAGTGTGTCAGTTTCACTTTACATCGTGGCCTGAGCATGGAGTGCCATACCACGCCACTGGTCTGTTAGCCTTCATTCGCCGGGTCAAAACCTCCACGCCACTCGACGCAGGGCCTGTGGTGGTCCACTGCAGGTATAGAGCTCCTTATTTATCACATTAAAGGAAGTGTATGTAAGATTGTGGCCAAAACTGGTACTGCAATCACTATCCCCTCTCCCCCTCCCCCTGACTCGAGGTTGCCAGATTGGCTGCAGAATCCAGCAGGAACGTTTGTAGCTGCAGCTGTGACTAGAGCAGATCTGGCAACCAGGATGCCGAAACACTACTGACTTTGTGATTGGTAGATAGGTGGAGGGCGGAGCTTCAGGCCAAAACACAACATGTCAACATCAACATCAGTTGAGGGCTGCAACCACAACTTTTAAATGACAATATCCTGGCCTGACTGCTGTTGTCAGTGATGTCTAGTGACATATCAGGACCATTTTATGATTAATTGAAATACATTTCTTACATACAGTTCCTTTAATATATATATGCATTGGTACTCTTTTGTTAGTTTTGCTGTAACTCTTGTTACACAGGACTTTGATGTTTTCAGGACTGTGGCGGCTGCCTCCACTTCACCAACTTGATCTTTAGTTCATGTCCATCAAAGAAAAAACATATTTTTTGACAGACATCTTACTATCTGTCTTTTGTTGTTCTTCAGTGTGGGGGCGGGCAGGACCGGGTGCTATATTGTGCTGGATGTGATGCTGGACATGGCAGAGTGTGAAGGAGTGGTGGATATCTACAACTGTGTGAAGACCCTCTGCTCTCGTCGTATCAACATGATCCAGACAGAGGTGCTCACATGTTTACACATAACTTCCTGCACCCTGATATGGCAGTAGACCTTGCAAATGACACATCTTGTATTTGCATAGTCATAAGCTCTGTAGGTGTTGCTATGAATATTCAGAATGGTTAGCTTTGGAATGCAGTGAAAATTGTGTATTAATAGGTGGGAAATGCAAAAAAAATCTCTTGCATCTGTCCGCTTTGCGGAGGCATGTGCCTTTGCTTAGATGTACCGAAATTTGCATATCCAAACTTTATTATGTAAATCCCATAGTCATTTGACTGTTTAAAACATTAGTAATTATTTACCGGATGCTTTAATTAAATCCATCCGCAAGTGTTTATGTAGAGCGACGTATACTCTCTGAAACATGTCACAAATTTAGTTTGCATTCAAACATGGAGGTTAAACAAATGCTATTGGCATCTATTTGCTCTGTATCGTCCTTTATCTTGCATTCTTTTTCCTCTAGTCCTCTCTTTTCTTTTCTCCTCTTTCCTGTTCTGATCTTTTCTCACTTTATCTATCAAGGGCGTTTTCTCAAAAGAGACAAGGTAGGTGAAAAGTGAAAGCCTCCTGCAAAATTCCAGATGAGAAATATTCAATGAAATTGGCTGTAAACAAATTTTCTAAAGTACACTGTCCAACAGCAACACCAGTGGATTTCATTTCAAAATAAAGGTGAAAAATCACAGGAAGCAGTGCCTCCATGTCACTGTGACTGGCTGATTATATGCCTGTCAATACATTAAGGGGTTAGTTCACCTAAAAATGAAAATTCTCTCATTAATCACTTACCCGTAAGACCTCCGTTCATCTTCCGAACGCAAATGTTGTTGAAATCCGATGGCTCAGAAAGGCCTTCATTGACACCGATGTCATTTCCTCTCTCAAGACCCATAAAGGCACTAAAGACGTCGTTACAAAGCCCATCTCACTACTGTGGCTCTACAATCATTTTATAAAAGGACGAGAATAGTTTTTGTGCGCAAAAAAACTGAATAACAACTTACAGACTTATATAGCGATGTGCCGAATTCAAAACAATGTTTTGAACGGTTATGAATCAGCGTACCCTTACGAAACAAAAATATATTGCAGTATATTGGAAAATATCATGTAATACATTAGGCAATATAGTCACATATATGGGATTTAATATTTATATTCTCCAATATATTGCAATATATGAAAGCGGCAATCATTTGTATATTTTGCAATATATTACAGGAATATATAATATATCGTATAATACCATCAATATATTATTCCATGTATTTACAATATATTATAATATATTTCAAGTAATATATTGGTAGATATATTTTCCTTTCGTAAGGGTATTGATTCATAATTCGATACACTGATTCATAACTGTTCGAAACTTTGTTTTGAATTCCAGTCCAAGTCGTTATTTAGTTTTTTTGCGCACAAAAACTATTCTTGTCACTTAATACAATTATTGTAGAATCACTGTAGTGAGATGGGCTTTGTAACGACGTCTTGAGTGCCTTTATGGGTCTTGAGAGAGGAAATAACATTGGTGTCAATGAAGGCCTTTCTGAGCCATCGGATTTCAACAAAAATATCTTCATTTGTGTTCCAAAGATGAATGGAGGTCTTACGGGTGTCAAACGACATGAGGGTAAGTAATTAATGACAGAATTTTTATTTTTTGGTGAACTAACCCTTTAATGTCTTGCCAATCATGCACACAACAGCAAATTCTGTAATTCTGGAGCGGATGGCTCACCCACTCAGACAGCATGGCTTTCAGTCAAGTCTGAATCAAAATGTAGTTTAGTACAGGAAGTTTGTAGTTATGTCTTTGCTTTCTCTCTCTTTGCAGGAGCAGTACATATTCATTCATGATGCCATCCTGGAGGCGTGCCTGTGTGGGGAGACGGCCATCCCTGTGAACGAGTTCGCCCTGGCTTACAAAGAGATGCTGCGGGTGGATTCTCAGAGCAACTCTTCACAGCTTCGAGAGGAGTTCCAGGTCTCTCCTTGCTTAAATATAGAATAAATTAAATATTGCTTTATTTTGCCCGACGTCATGATCGTGAGATCTCATCGGTGCAAAATCCCAGATGACTGTGTAAGGGTGTGTCTCCTGCTGTGGTTCAGGCTGCAGGGTTGCCGAACGACTAAAGAAACATTATCAGCAAGATTGTAGTAAACTGTATGTTTATCTATAACCACCCACTGCTACTTATACCAACGACAGAAATAAGCGCAGTTACAATAGCAAAATATGTGGGAGAGCATTGCTTTAATGTGACTATATTGTATTGCAATAGAGGGTATGCATCGACATCACTTCCCCGCCGGAACACGCCCCCTCAGCCGGGGCTGGGTGGCAGAAGAGCTGCTGCGTGACTGGAGTTAATGGAGTAAAACGCAAGAAGAGCAAACGATTATCAGTTTAAACTAAAAGTTTGGCTCGATATAGTGCTCCTTACAACTTACCAAAGATTCAGTGATCCATGGATAAAGACATGACAGTTATGAATATTTATAACTGTCAGCCATCACATTTTTCGAGTGAATCCTGCATGTAACGTTATGTGCGGATGGGTCAGTGAATTGAAGCGTGTATGTGGTAATACTCTTTATAATCACTAAAAGCTGTCACTCATTCAATAAACACAATCTCACAAAGTTTCGCTGTATTAATCAGTTAAGCTGGTGGTATACAATGAATCTCTTATTTTCACAATGTCTGCACTTACAGAGTATTGACATGCGTGTTAACTGAACTCAGCACCTGGACAAACATTCCAGCGGTGAGAGGATTCTAAATTCAACACCTGTGATTGGCCAACAGCGTTGTAGATATCTACAAACATGTCTGTGATTGGCTACATTACTCACCGAGGGGAAAACACGTTGGAAATGTAATCATTTTGACGAGTGCAAATACAGATACACACTGGATCTTTTGCTAGGTCCTTTTCGCTAATAATATGCTATTATTACAAATTTTTACTGAGTATTACATATCCTAGACAAGCAGTTATTGGCAACTTTTCCCTCTAAAAGCAGAAGCAGCAGCAGGTGGCAGTGGTTTAAATTACACGCCATTATCAAGTCCATCTCAAGTCCAGAACAGCGATGTCCATGGGGTCCGTGGATAAGCCTCCCCCTACCCTGCCTCTCAGGCTATTTGCCACTCAGTAGGGCGTAACTGCAGTCGTTCTGCTAATAGTAACGTCACGTGCATTCCCTCTATAGGTAACACTTCAAAGTCAATGCCATATCAAAACTAGTTAGCAAAGCATTTGCAATTGAAAGAAATTAATGGCAAAATCTGGTTGCCCCACGAAAAGAGAGAGCCAGAGATGCAAGACAGCCAGATAATTAGAGACAGAGCAACACTTATAATTTTCTTTTTATCTCTTCCATGACCATGTGACTGAAACCCTAATCTTAGCCTTTCAAACTGACCAATCAGACCTAACTTCCCCCACTGTACTACAGGTGTGACACACATTTGAGCTAAAGGTCTTAAACATCTCATTGTCTTTAGGAATTCCAAATGGCCCTTTTGCTAAGACAGATGGGGTTGAAAACAGTACACCAAATATCTTTGTTCAATTTCAAATATCTTTTATTATTTTCAATCATACAGCTGTACATTTAAAACATTTTTTATCTTCTACTCGCCTGTGATTGTCACATTACAAAGCAATTTCACATTCATTGACGGCAGATAGACATGCACTGGTCGACCGTCATTTAGAACTGAGCGTTTTTGTGCCCAAAAAACACAAAACAACAAACAAATAACGTTGCTGTTTTTAGCCAAACTTTGTTCCAAAGTTGCACGCAAAACTGCTTTGCAGTAATTTCCCAAAATGTCATTTGAGTGGATATATTATGAAGGAAATAGAGGAAAATACTGTACCAGGCACGTCACAGAGGCCAGCTAGTAGTCACTGTGCAAGTGAACCTCACTCCTCTGACTGCAAGAGACGCTCTAGCGACTGACGTTAGAGGTCGCAGCCTTTACCTTCCTTGTTAGAGTGCCTGACACTAATGCCGGCACACCTATGTTTGAGTTTCGCTTGGAGCGGGTGGTTTGAACAGGAGGGGTTCCATTGGTTCCATGACCCGGATGCGAGGGTGTAACGGAGGCCAGCTAGTAGTTGCTGTGTGAGTAAACCTCACTTCTCTGTCCTGAAGTAACGCTCTAGTGACTGACGCTAGAGGTCGCAGCCTTCAGCCTCCTTGTTAGAGCGTCCGACTCTAATGCCAACGGACCCAGGTTCAGGTCCTGAGCGTTTTGAACAGGAGGGGTTACACACAGAACTGTTCACAATGCTCTAAATATTGGTAGAAAAATATAAATATTGAATATTGAATATTGAATTTAGCCTGATGTGGTCATACTCAGTTCTAGTCAGAATATGAGTCTGAAACTGCTCCATTGGGCTGTGATTATGGGCCGTGTTTGAACCGAACCAGGAAAGACATCAATTGGATAGAACTACAACCAATCAGAGCAACGAAGTGATGCATTGTCAAATGTCAACAGAGCTCAACTGCACTGTGTTGCCAAGTCCGCGTTTTTTCGCGGGTTGTTTTCTATGTCCGCGGGCTGAAGCGACTATTATGTGATATAATATAATCACGACTATTACTACCACAATATGACATGTTTTTAATAATATCCTAGCTCTTCCAAGCATTATAATGGTAGTGAATGGGGTCGCGATTTTGAATCCCCCTGTAAATGTAAATTTGCTTAATAGAGCAAAGTAAGGTTGCAGCAGTCAAACAAGACGCTGAGCTACACAGTGTAAAATGTGCTGACCCATAGATTAATGATGAGTACTGTTGAATAAATGTATTTGAGTGTGGCTAGACATTCAGGGGACATTTAAATAAATGTTTCAACTTTAAAACAAAGGCCAGATTGTGGAACTCACCAATGAAAGATGCGCTGACATTCTGTAGCGCTTGTACACCTCCACGCATACAGTAACATAATAAATGGCAGAATGTTGGAAATGCTTTCAAAACTCCTCAGAACCCTTCATTTGTAAATGCTGGCATCTTAGCTGAAGGCTCTTCAGTAGGAGGTTTGATCAATTTTTTTTTTTCTAGACCACCGGACATAAATAATAAAGGTAGTCATGCAAAACATATAATAATAGAAGAAATACCTTGCATTCCTTGTCCATTGGGAGCAGTAGTCAGTTGTGTTTCACTTTGCGACAGATCCTCAGGGAGCGAAAGGCCGGTGAAGGTTATTTAATAAAAGATGTACCATTCCAAATGTGTTGCTGAGAATACTTTTATTGATTCAGAGGGAGGCAGGCTGAACTATCCTTGCTTTCCTGCACTTACCTCTACATTGCATTTTTCTGACTTCCAGGTAAATGATAATGCATTCATTATAAGCGATTTCTTGCTGAGGCTTTCAAAAAGGAAGTACAGCAAGGCAGATTTGGATTATAGGGTGTAGAGTTAGCTTGAACTATTAAGTGTTGATGCAGGATATTATAATGGGTTTTGTGTGTATATCTTTTTTGTGGTTGTGGTTATATGTTCCATGGTTGTAGTAAAGAACAGCAAATCTTTTTATCTTTTGGTTTGCACAGGGAGAACAGTGTGTGTGTCTGTTTGAATTGCACTATTTTGTCCTGATTTTGATGAGCTCATAGAAGTAGTGTTTATTATGCATGAGGTTGGCCTGATTTTGCTATTTAGTTTGGCAATAGCAGTGAGGGTGTGGACGAGTCAGATTGAATGGTTTTTTAAAGCTAGATTCAAAAGCGGTTGTTGGAGTTGAGGGCACATCTGCAGTCACCAGATGCACAATACTATTAATGCATAATGGAGATCTTCATAACCACCAATGTCTCAACAGGAATCCATTTTATTTAGTTTCTTTCTTTCTTTCTTCTTAATTAAATAATTGGGACATTATATCTTACAAATGCTTCTTTATCGAAAAAATTGCAGCTTAATTTCTTGTCTCACAATGTTTTTCTTTTAATTGCGACTTTTTTTTAAATCTCTGATTGCAATAATGTTTTTATTATTGATTTACTCTGAGGAAGAAGCAGGCTTTCATATTTTGTTCTGCTCTCCTCTTGATTTATATCCTGAAGAACCAAATTCAGTATTTTGAGATAAAGGGGCTCGAAGTGTTTCCAGAACTGTAAATGTATTCCCCGGTCTAAAAAGAGCATTTGAAACAGTGATATTTAAGTATGATTTATATAGTAATATACTATTTATTAATTATTTTGAAAAGTAACTGAACAGTATGTAATACCATTTATTGATAACAGTTAACTGTTTATTTATTACAGTAATTTTTCTATTAGAATTTCTAGCAGTTTTGGTACTTCAACCTATTTTATTTCAATTAGTTGCCAACATCAAAAAATGTCATTTTTGTTAAATTGTTTCCTAGTTAGGAGGCATATTATGCCCCTTTTTATCCTGGTGTCTCTGATGCCCTCAGAGTGTGTATGTGAAGTTTTAGCTTAAAATACCCTACTGGTCATTTTTATAGCATATTGAAAATGCCACTTTTTGGGAGTGAGCGAAAACACTCTGCTTTTGAGTGTGTCCCTTTAAATGCAAATGAATGAAGCTCTTCTTTTAAGAAGAGGGCGGAGCCTCAAGAGCTCATGCTCCGGCATACAGACAAAAACAAAACAGGACAATCTCATGCATTGAAAATGTCAGTAGCAGTGTTCAGCCCCATATGTGTTCAGTCATCTGTCATTTGACTGTACTGTGCATAACAAATGTACATTTATAAATTACGCAGACGTCATTGTACAGGGGAATCTTGTTTGAAGAGACTGCTTTTGATTTATGGGAATTACAAAAAAAAAGACAAAAAGAGTGAGTGAGTGGATTTTTACCATTACAGGCTGTTTGTTCGCGCACACTGCGGACACACATCAGTTTAAAGTTAAAGTTAAATAAAAGAATGTTGCATAATAGGTCCCCTTTAAGTTTTTCATCTAATATTTATATTCAATTTTATGTAGCTTTATTTCAATGACAAAAACAATTTTAATAGTTTTAGCAATAACAACACTGATTTATACTGTCTCATTCTAAACTTTTTGACGTCATAGATGCGTCATCACAATAATAAACCCTTCAACCACATATTGTTAATGATGTCTCAGACACAGAAAAATACACTGCAAAGCTTAATTCATCCTCAACATCATTATTCCATTTCTTTTTCTCTCAGACGCTAAACTCTGTGACACCTCATCTGGACGTTGAGGAGTGCAGCATCGCGTTGTTACCACGAAACCGCGAGAAGAACCGCAGCATGGACGTTCTCCCTCCTGACAGGGCCCTCGCCTTCCTGGTGACCACTGAGGGCGAGAGTAACAACTACATTAACGCAGCACTGATGGATAGCTTCCACCGGCCTGCTGCTTTCATTGTAACCCCCCATCCGCTGCCCGGCACGACCTCTGACTTCTGGAGGCTGGTGTTTGACTACGGCTGCACCTCTGTAGTCATGCTGAATCAGCTGAACCAATCCAACTCTGCCTGGGTAAGCATCCGCACAGCCACCAGAAGTTCCACTACAGCACCCAAGAAGGCTTTGGGGGTTTTCTTCAAAATACGTCTTTATCGGTTGCCTTTTTGCATTCGCATCATCGCACGTCCTTTGAAGTCGTTTAAGCTATTTTGTCCCCAGCTTCTCTTAATCTCCCTGTGAAATGTTATATATTCATAAGCCTATAGTCAAGTCTAATTTACATACAGCTTCCCTTTGAGTTTGTGGAGTGGCGTTCCGGTGCTCTTCTTGATCACGGCTCTCTGAAAACCCTGACGTGCGCTAACATGCCGGCAGTTACTCAGTGTCACTCTCGCAGTCGATCTGTTCGTTTTTCTCTCTGTGGTGGATTAACGTCTCTCCCTCTTCTTCATTCGCATGATTGCTCTCTGCAGTCCATAAGTATTAATATTTATCACCTCACTTGCCTCGCTGTCATTAATGTTCTTCCTCTTTCTCGCCTGTTCTCACCAACTCCGCCTGTTTAATTTCAGCTCAGTTCAGTTTAGTAAGGCTACAGAGTTTGGATGTTGAATTCTAAGGCTAAAATATATTCCAAATTCAGTGGAGTCAAAATATTGACGAGATTTGAATGATAAAAATTGGTTAAGCCCAAACTATCGTTCGTTTTTTTACACGTACACGTCAGCGTACAGTGCTCATGATGCAAATTTCACCACCAGAACAGTTTGCGCAGGTCTCGCATGTGCATTGATTTGTCTTGTAATAATCAGCTTTTAAACCCAAGCCAGATTCATAATAGAAAATCACAACTAAAGAGACGGAACAACAACAAAATACCGGAGACCGCAACAACAACGGCCACATTGACAAGTGCTTGTGTGAGGGAGTTATGAGATACCCACAACTTTAGTTTAGGACTTCTTAAGACTAAGAAGACATTTTTATTGGTCGCGACTGCTGGAGAGAAATAGCGCAGACACTAGACAAAGATGAAACATCCTAGAGTGCATGTGTCGACCGCCTCTATCAAATGGAGAATACTTTTTATGGGACTGTGCCAGGGTTATAACCACTGTAGACGTTGAGTGGGACCAGTCAACTTGAAAGAAACTTTGACCTTGGAAAATCCATCCAGAAATCATCAAGAACTTGTCATTTCAAACGATGGCTTCTAAACACTTGTTTTTGTCTATTTGTCTTCCTTGTTCATTAATTCTCTCTCCTCCTCTCTCCAGCCTTGTGTGCAGTACTGGCCTGAACCAGGTCTTCAACAGTATGGTCCTATGCAAGTGGAGTTTCTATCCATGTCTGCAGATGAGGACATCATCACCCGCCTTTTCCGGGTCAAAAATGTGACGAGAGTGAGTTCCATCAAATATCGTTCACTCTCTTCCATATGAATGCTTCTCATATTTCTCCAGCACATAGTAACCTTGGCAAAACCCTCAATATAGCCTTAAGTTCATCGAAAGTTAATCATTTAATCATCATTTTACTCACTTCAGAAAAATTGCTTTAATTGAGCAATTATGTAAAATTACGCTATACAGAAGCATATACAAATGAAGTTTACTGACTTGATCTTTTCGGGCCTCTAAAGGTACAAATAAGGTAAAAAGTCTTCCAGCTGTGCAAATGAGCCTCTTAATTTCTTTCTAAAAATACATAGTAGATTCCAGGTAATTTCCTGGGAGAATTGTTTGCATTACCACCACAGGGCTTTAATGATATTCTGTGATAATACATTTTTCATACCTTGGAACAGGTTGATCATTATGTTGTGCCATTTAACTGTCAGCTTAATTCCTTAAGTTTAAAAGTGGGGAAATTGAGTTTTTTTATGTAATCTTTGAAAAGCTCTGAAAGCATTTTGAGGACTTTTATATTACTCTGTTGGCCATTATGCCATGTTAAATTCAGATCACGGTTTAATAGACTACGAGATAAAGTGGTATAATAAATAGGGTTTGTCAGTCCAATATATTTTTTCAGCCAAAGCTACAAGAGCAATTAAAGAACAGAGGAAAAGCTATTTCAAAATATCCATTTTCATACCATCAGCACATGACACTTCATATGGCGCCACTTTCGCAGGCAAGGGCAGATGCTGAAATAAGTTCCCATAAGCCTGCAGATATGAAATATACATTAATGAGCATGCCACAGAAGGTCATTTTTACCACTTTCAATTTGCCCCAGCTTGTCATTATTGTGAGGGCTAATTTTGTTCTGTTGTTCTCTTCGAACGTTTGATGGCAATGCTCTTTGCCTAATAGACATCTGCAGTTTTCTCACTGCTCAATGTTCAGTTGACAGATGTGATAGTGTTTTAATGCGTTGGCATGCAGCGTGTCTGTGGAACATTAGTAACTAAGGCGATTGAGACGGGGGGAGGAATTTTCAGCACTACAGAGAGAATTATGGGGGTGTGTGGAAGGGATGCTTGTGATTGTGGGCTCATGTGGTATTCAAATCTGACATCTCTATTACTTTATTGTGTGGTAGAGAATCTTAGTGTTACTGCTTCTGCTTTAAACGCTCTGCTCTTTCTGTGGTCGTGACATGTTCGCTTATATTAAGACTTGTTTTTTTTTTTTTTTTAGTGGCAGCCACGAGTTGTGATTATCCAGGAAATCTTACATAATAATTATTGAATTAAATCTTATGTTAATTTAATTTAAACCTCCATATTGTCATGATGCGCTTGGCTTATTTTAATGATTGATTAAACAATGAATAAAAACAAGACATGGTTTGTAGACTGATGTACAGTTAAAAATTATTCAGACACTATATATATATATATATATATATATATATATATATATATATATATATAATCGCAAAAATCACCTATTTTGAAGGGGGGGGTGCTGCTTCTTTCTCATTTTGCTCGAAAGTAGTGCTGCAGACTTGTCACTGGTTTCCTTGACGCGTCACATTTTGGTTTGAGTGTACATCATGGTCAAAGATATTGGAATAAAGAGGTAAAAGGAACGTTTAATAAACCTACGCTAAAGGGTTACCTAAAGGATTTTTTTTTTTCCCTGTCTAATCAACATATGTTAAATTGTCCACTTTGGGAACCAAAAGTAATGTTTCTAGAACATTTATTGAATTATGTATTAATAATTTCTTTACTGAAAAAAAAAAAGTTTAAATTAAAAAAACTCTATATCAAGTTGATACATGCAAAAACCGATTCCACAATCTGTCTGAAAGTCACAATATTCTAATTGAACAGAAATGAGGTTGATTATTATCAGTACAAATAGCTTGGATTTTTTTTTATGTCCTTTAATTTAGACAAAACATCATAATTTATCCTTATCTGGTATGTCCTATACATTTTTTACAACTTGGAAAAAGATTTGGACCCAAAAATCACCATGTCAGACTTAACTATACTGATTTTCTGATTTTACAGATTTTCTCCCAGCAAACCTTAGGGCAGTTTTTGGGGTGTGCCTCAGGGCTCTATATTAATTCCACCTCTGTTTTAAACCAAAGTAGGCATGTATCAGTGCCAGCCTTACAGTGTTTCTTCCCCACCCATGTGAAACTCTCTCCCAGCAGACTCATTCATCACAACCTAAACACTGCTGACTTGGCACTGCTGAGACCTGCATGGAGAACAGTTCTACGCTACTGTACACATCCATAAAAAAGCCCAAATGCACAGCTGGCAATGTATTACTGATTGTGACCTTTACTTTCCCCCCCATCTCATCCATGCGAAGCTGCAGGAGGGTCAGCTGGTCGTGTGCCAGTTCCAGTTCCTGCGCTGGTCTGCGTATCGTGACGTGCCTGATTCCAAAAAGGCCTTCCTCAACCTGCTGGCCAGCGTGCAGAAGTGGCAGAGGGAGTGTGGGGAAGGTCGTACGGTGGTCCACTGCCTGTGAGTAATATGCCAACACGTTCCACACAATCCTAACTCAACTACCGTATTGTTCTGAATATAAGACAACGAAAACAATGAGTGTTTTCTGAAGAAAACCGGTTCATTTTATATTTAGGGTCTAGATTTTGACATGTCATTATACCATGGTCTGTCTGAATACTCGATTCTGATTGGCTGGAAGCTGTGCAATACAATCGATTAATGCACTGGTAGTTCCAAATCAGTTGAATCGCCATTCTATATTAATGCGCTGTTTTCATCGAAGCACACCGACGCATACGTCACACACAGAGAGATCTTCATAAAAACGCTAAGAGTCAAAGATAAGCTTATCGTCTAAGAGCTGCGCGACTGTCATGTTTGCGTGCATCGCTGACGGGACTAAACTTCCAACATATGCGAGACGGTAGCCAAAATTTCAAAACTACAATAAGATTCCCTTCTACTGTTAATTCAATTTTGGTAGGCTACATGGTTTTTACTATGATGTGTATAGCCTAACAATTATGGTATAACAATTGATATACCATAAAAACAACCTGTAGCCCATCTGAATTATATAACAATTATATAATTCAGATGTTTTTATGGTATATCAAAAAGTGTTTCATTTTAAATGTTGATATTTTATTAATTTTACCAGTGTTTATCATACTTTCAATACAAAAATATGCAATATGGAAATAATTATTTATAAAACTTTAATTAATTATAATATTATAATAATTTAATAAAATATTATAATATAAAATTATTATAATCATTTATTTATAAAATACAAGATTTGGTTATCAAAAAGCTTTTTTCCAAAAAGGCCATCTTGAAAAGGAGGGGTCATCTTATATTCGGAGCAATACGGTAAATTATGTTTTTATTGATTTATCAGCATGTGATAATATAACGCCTACTAAAGTGTTTTAATAGATTGGTTGTATTCTTGCTAGCTAGTTGAAGTTATGTATATATTTTTTTAGGTTATGCCTAAAAAAAATCTTCTGGTGGACAACAAGAATCAACTTCCGTTGTGTCTGTTTTGGTCTGGATTTCTGTAAATTCAGTTAATGCCAATGAATACTATTCATAGCTTTAATGCAAATAGATTAAGCAAGCTTCCATTTTGCTAATTAAAAGTGCATGCAATTAAATTAGGTTGTTATAGAGTGTTCCAGAATTGTTGCACTTGCTGATTTTAATTTGCTAAACTGAACAAACATGCTCTTTTTGAGAGTATTCAACTATCGGTTTGGTTTGACTGTTGTTTGGCATTCTGTCCATTGATTTCTGCAGAACAGTAATACATGAATGCTGCTGTGTATATTGTGATGTCAAGCTCCACCTAATGCTAATAACAAACAAACAAAACATCCTGCTGTGTTCAACTGCATCTTTTACTTCCATGTGTCCTCTGCAGCGTGTCATTGATTGATGTTCCTCAAGCCAGTGATGCATACAGATCTTTTTTCTTTCTGCTTGTACAGTGAGACGCATGTCTAATCTAGCAGGTGCACTGCCACTCTTCATCAGTAACACAGGTAGTGGAATATCCGAGGCAGTGTGTTTCAAGTTTTTGAGATTGTATTATCTTTGAAGTTATTCCGAATTGAAGTATTGCTTTTTAGTTGAGAAAGTGAATTGGCTACACCACACAGAAAGTTAAATTTGACTTGGAATTGGAACTACAAGAAGTGGAACTCACTGAATTCTGAAGATCAATGGCTTGGGGTCAGTAAGAGTTTAATAATAATAATAATACTTTTATTTAGCAAGGACACATTAAATTGATCAAAACTGACAGTAAAGACATTAATAATCTTTCTTTTGAACTGTCCATTCATCAAAATATCTTGGGGGGAAAAAAGTAACATGGCTTCCACAACAATATTAAGCATATTGACTGTTTTCCACATTGATCAAATATTAATTTGTTAAAGGGTTAGTTCACCCAAAAATGAAAATTCTGTTATTAATGTCTCACCCTCATGTCATTCCAAACCACAAGACTGTTTTTATCTTCAGAAAACAAATGAAGGTATTTGAATAAAATCTGGACGATTTCTGTTCCTCCATTGACAATCCAGGCAACTACCTCTTCCACTCAAAAAGTTCATAAAAGAGATCGTAAAACTATGCTATATGAATTGAGGGGTTTAGTTAATTTGCATTTGGCAGACGTGCAAGAACCAGGGAGGTTTGCATTTGGCAGACGCTTTTATCCAAAGCGACTTGCATTGAAGGTACACATTTTACATTTTGTTGGTTCTTGCTTGCCCTGGGAATTACTAGCGCCACGCTCTATTATTTGAGCTACAGGAAAGTCAAAATTGTATTGAGTGTGATGATTGCTTTATATGATGAACAGATTAAATGTAGGCTTTTATTCACATTCACAGCCATTAACTCACTCATCAGCTGTGGTAAACGGAAGCTCAAGCATGCTTGCTTGACGCGCGAGAACCAGTGAGGTTCATTCTCGTGTTGCGTGGCACGTTTAAGCTTCCACAAGAACCAATGAGGTTTGTTCTCACGCATCAAGCAAACTTACAGTTGGATTTAGTTTTTTATGTGAATAAAAGCCTAAATTAAATCTGTTTATCATATAAACCAATCGTGACTCTTCAGAACATTTGGACTTAACCACTCAATTCATATGGATTAGTTTTACAATCTCTTTATTTTTGAAGCATTAACTCTTTGAAGGATCAGTGCGTAGCTGTCTGTCAATGGAGGAACAGAAATTGCTCAGAATTTATAAAAAATGTTGTAATTTTTGTTTACGAAGATAAACAACATTCTTACAGGTTTGGAACGACATGAGGGTGAGTAAATGATGACAGAATTTGTATTTTTTGGTGAACTAACCCTTTAAGATAGCCTGACGTGGTCATACTCAGTTCTAGTCAGAATACGAGTCTGAAACTGCTCCATTGGGCTGTGATTATGGGGCGTGTTTCAACCGAACCAGGAAAGACATCAATTGGACAGACCTACAACCAATCTGGACCAATCTGGTCTGAACTTGACCAATAGCTTTGTCATCACAGAAATAAATAAATAAATAAATATATATATATATTAAAATAGAAAAGGCATTTTAGTTCAGCTTAAATGGTGCCCTATACTATTCAGCTAAAATTGTTAAAGCAAATTGAATGCCAAATCAAATATTAGAGCTCAAAAGGGAAAGATAAAAGCATTGTAATAACAGAGCAGAAATAAATGAGCACTAATCAGAGCACTCATACTTCGACAAAAATGAAGAGATAAAGCACTAAATATAACAGATTTTTTTTTTAATTGGCCTGATCTGAACATTTCACACAAACGGTATGTGAACTCAGATTGCCCACAGATAAATGGTACAGAGAATTTTATGAGAGCATGTGGACTGTTCATATTGTTGAAGTATCGTCTCCTCATGGCGGCCCGGGTGATGGCCGTTGTGCCCTTGAACTGCACACTTAATCCTCGTCTTCATAGTGTTATCTCTGTTTGCCAACGAGTCAGATAAGAGTTAATTATATGTAAAATACCAAATACCGGTGTACCTTCTCAAACAAATCATGAACAACATCCTTATGTGAACAATTAAACACACACAATGGTTCTGAGGGACTTCACTCATAGCCAGACTGGATGAACTTAGCCTACCACACACTCCCCTTCCACCCACGTCTGTCTCTCCCCTCTTGCCCGCGATCCGTCTCATCTGGAACCCCAGGCACGAATTCTCTTCCATCGCCGCCCAGAAGCACATCACTCAAAACTGTCACACAGTGTTACCAACCACAGGCAGAGAGAAGAGATTATGGAGATGAAATCAATTATGCTTTAATACAGAACAGCGCAGGCCTTTCTCCGCGCTAAATCCAGAGCTGCCAAAGCACTGACTGCGATTGATTATCTCAGCATTGCCTCATCTGGCTGCCGCTGTCGTGCCGTACGCATACACAGCAGAAGACCTCGGCGGATCTTCAGAAAGCTCTTTGTATGCCTCTTGTGCAGGCTGGTTTCATATTAACTGGATGTCTGAAATTTCTGTTGTAGACTGAGTATCAGTATGCGGCACAAGCTTGAACTGACTTCTTTGCTCATGATGACAGCCGGGTTTTGTTGTATTCGTGCATGTCTAGGAACGGCGGTGGCCGCAGCGGAATGTACTGTGCCAGTAACATCCTGATGGAGATGATCCAATACCAGAACATGGTGGACGTCTTCTATGCTGTCAAGACCCTTCGTAACGCTAAGCCCAACATGGTGGAGACATTGGTAGGTACAAAAGTTCAGAAAGTCTTTGCCTTCCACATAAACACCCAAATGCCACGAGCATCAGTTGATCAGACTGTTCAAAGGCCCAGAAGAGACTTTTTATTGGTAATGCCCATTGAGTAGGCTTTATTATATAGAGAGCTGGGATTTGCAAACATTTAGATGACAAAGACCCCCAAATATGATGATTCTCTTGTGAGGAACCCTAACTAAAATATCAAGGCAGCTTATTTTCATGTATAAAAATAACTTTAAAAAAAAATATTAAATTGTAGTTTTTTCCTAAATTAAATAAGTTCACTCTTGTTATTGTAATAAAGCACAAAAAAATAAAAAATAAATAAATAAATATATATATATATATATATATATATATATATATATATATATATATATATATATATATATATATTGCATCAGTGTTTTTTTAATAATAATAATAATAATAATAATAATAATAAATATATATATATATATATATATATATATATATATATATATATAATTATTATTATTATTATTATTATTATTAAAAAAACACTGATGCAATAAAATAATATTAATAATGAATTCTGTCCAGTTTTTAGAAAACAGAATGAAATGTTATCAAATTTGCTAAATGTTAATGAAAAATAAAATCACTGTTTTATTTATGGATGGATGGATGGATGGATGGATGGATGGATGGATGGATGGATGGATGGATGGATGGATGGATGGATGGATGGATGGATAGATAGATAGATAGATAGATAGATAGATAGATAGATAGATAGATAGATAGATAGATAGATAGATAGATAGATAGATAGATAGAATCTCTTTAAGTTGAATGTTCACAGTCCATTTTTGTTCCGTTGTGGTTTTTGATGGGTTTATATATATATATATATATATATATATATATATATATATATATATATATATATATATATATATATATATATATATATATATATATATAAACAGTTTTTATTAATACCTTAATAAATGTAATCTGACAGCTCTAGAAAGATGCATTTTTTATTTTTTATTTATGAAATGAATACTTTTATTCAGCATGGACGCCTTCAATTGATCAAAAGTAACAGTAAGGATGTTTATAATGTTACAAATCATTCTATACATTAAAAAATGAAAACAAGAAAAACGTAGCATGGTGTCCACAAAAATATTAATCAGCACAATGGTTGTCAATATTTATAATACATAATACATATTATTTATAAATAATAAATATAAATATACTTTTATATAATAAATAATAAATATTACATTATTCTAATACAATGTTCATAATGGAATCATTTTCTCAAAACATAAAATCTTGAGCTCATAAAGGAATAACAATTTTTACATTATGAGAAATGTATTACATTATAAACTCAATAAAAAAACTAAAAAACTAAAATATTTTCATTACTGTAATAGCTTTAAAAACATAAATATTAGAATAACAATTATTAAAGTTTAATAAACATCATAAAAAGAATAATAATAGCATGAATATTTAAATGTCATTTCGCAGGTAGTTTAAGACTGGCTTTAGATTTTTTAAAATGTACTGTAAGGGAATACTAATATTTTAAAAGCTAATACAATAATGAAAATATAACATGTTTTTTGTGAGTTTATAATATAATAACTTTCTCCCAAAAAATGTAGTACATTATTTAAGAGCTCAAGATATTACATTTAGAGAAAATTATTACATTATCAGCAATAATAATGTAATACTTGCACATTATGTGCAGTTATTACATAATGAGCTGTATTTTTGACCAAATAAATGCAGCCTTGTTGAGGATAGAAATATTATACAACCCCAAAAGTTTGAACTGTAGTGTATACATAGATGTGGAACTGAATTATTGCACTGATTTGTCATTTCTCTGTGTGTGTGGTGCAGGAGCAGTATCGTTTCTGTTACGAGCTGGTTCTGGAGTATTTGGACTGTTTGGAGGTCAGATAGCGGATCCCCCCCTCCCCCCAACCCCCCATGCTGACCTCACTGCATGGAGCAGGACCACCGACAGGCTCACTCCACACCCCCTCAGCTTCCCGTCTTTCTGTCATCTTACCCAGATCAAAAAGCAGAAGGAAGAAAACGGGACAAAAAATTGAGTTCTCTACCTTTTTTTACCCCAAACATCTAAATATGTTACATCCCTTTGTGTCGTGCCTGTTTTTTTTGGTTTAGGATTTTTCCAGCACATTTTCCTCAAACCTGTGAGCGATTCCAGAGCCTGGCTTGGTGCGGTGCGGTTGGTTTAGCTCTGCTCGCAGAGATAGTGGGCTATTTCTAAAAACAGCGGCTTTATTTTACACCTGCCTGTTTCTCTCTGGCTGGCTGGACTGAAGAGCAGAAATAAACATCACTTGGAGAAGATCTCTTCATGTGCAGTGCAGCGAAGATGAGAGTCGGTGTCTGTACCGTGGCTCTTAAAAAGGAGTCGGGCACCTGCCATGCCCCTTAAAAGCGCCAAAAGGACAAAACACATGCATGCACAAACGCCGACATCCACACACACACAGATTCAACCAGCAGACAGCTTTCCATCAACTGCCTATCAAGACGTCGATGCCTCTTCAACGCAAAGGGCGCGCTTTTTCACCGACGTTTTACGCGTCTCTGAGGATTGGTTCTCGTATCATCGGAGGCGGAGTTTATTATAATATATGGTGCCATATGTCTCAAGAGGAGATTGACAGGAGAGTCAGACGGCCATGTTGCCCTGCTGTGGCTTTCCTATCTTGTTGTGACTGTTGTCTTTTTTCCTCTCACTTGTATATATACTTAACGTCTGCTGGAAATCCCTTACGTCTTAAGGTGCAAGTCTCAAGTGCTAACAGAGGCCCTGTGTGCTTAAAGCAAAGGAAGTACATTAACAAGGGACAGACGTGATGGCATTGGAAAGCTTGCGGTGGATTACACCCTGACCTTTGTCCTCTCACTCAATGGTTTTGAGAGAGCGCAGTCAATAGTCTTTTTACAACGGCGCTGCGAAACGGGGAACGGCGGCGAAACAGTGTCAGAAGTGAGGAGAAAGGGACCAAAAGGAGCACCGGCAATCTTCTTCTATTCACTTGTAACTATTTATCGGACTGACTCTTGTTCTTTGAGTGGATTTTGTTTAACAATTGTGTGTACAGCTGAATCCTGGGCTCGAGATTCTTCAAAGCATCTCTTTAAGTTGCACGTTCGCAGTCCATTTTTGTTCCGTTGCGGTTTTCGATGGGTTTTAATAGCTGGACACATGATGGTTGATCGTCTGACCGTCGAGTGTGCGTACCATGGGTGCAGTCCTGTTGTGTCTCATGAAGCTTTTTTAACCATTACAGGTACATGTCCCATGTCAGCTAGGCTGAAACTTTTTAAAAGAGTGATTTTAGCATTTCACACATCAGAAATTTTAAACCAGATATAGCTTTTATTCCACTCTTATTGAGCAAGAAGTTATTTTATGATATATATCTATTTTTATGCTACTATTACACATTTTTATTTTATTTTGACATTTCATTGTTTCTGCTACACTGTAAAATCATACAAATCTGGCTTTTAAACTTGATTTGATGTGCTTGGTAACAGGGTCATATAAAATTGTACTTATGTGACTTTCTGACGGTGAAATCAACCTTTTCTGAAGTCGAAGAACCTTCTTTCACTCTATTTGTTGAGAAGAACATTTATTTTTTATTTTTTAAGAGCTTCAGGCTGTATTTTGTATCTTATTTGTGGTGCCAGACAGTTTAGTGCAGGCAAGTAGAACTGACAGCCGAGAGAACCATATATTTCAATGGTGATAAATACAGATTGGTATTTTTAACTATAATGCTCAGAGTATCCACATCAGTATTATACTCGCATTTCCCAAATTGTTATGACCCCAACTGTGAAATTGCAGTATCAGCAAGATGCCAAGTTAACAAACCACAGGCGTTTTCCCAATGATTGCATTAGTTTGCAGAAAGCGTCTCAGATGTCAGGCTGCTCTGAGTGACAGCTCAACACAGCACGAGATTCGTTACATTAGCAAGCTAGTTAGAGGGACACATCCAAAAATGAGAAGTCTGCCATTATTTACTAATCCTCAAACCAAAATGATTTACTAGATCCAAACCTATATTACTTTATTTTGTATTTGATGCAACATTTTGATGAATTTAAAAATCGTATGGGTATGGGAAGACGCGATGATAGAATTTTTATTTTTGGGGTAAACTGTTCATCTGAGGGAGCCAGAGAAAATATGAATCGATTGAAGAGGCTACAAAGACAGTGTTGTGACTTTCTTCACCGAAATCTTCACACCATCCCCCCTGTGGACTTTCATTGAAAGTGCCTGGTGGAACGTATGTGTACATATAGATGTATATTTGTGTTCTGTGAATAGTATGTGAATAAAGTTTGTTTGGCCAGATTTAACCATTTAAAAGTAACAGAAAGAGTTGAATGTACTGTTCTGTCTAAGACCTATTTCCTGAATATGCCGCCAAAAGATCTGACACGTTCTCGGTCAGCTGAGAATGATCTCTAAAACCATTCCAAAGTCGCCCGTTCAGAAGGCCCATTCAGTCACTTTAAACCCTCCAATGATTGTTTTGTTGTTTTACCATGCTCATTCCAAAGACATTAGCCAACTTTCTGCTAGTCACCTATGCTAATACCGCATAATTATCCCCAGTGTCTCACTACGAGAGAGGAAGGACAGGACTTTAGCCACTCTTGACAAATGTTGAGCCAGGTCCTTGTTTTTTTGTGCGTTTGGTTTGTTTATTTGTTTCCTTCCAAGTGTTTCTGTATGATACTGAATGAATTGAAAAAAGAACTGTGTTTTTGACCATGTGTTTGTGGGACTGGAAGAGGACGTGGAGGCATATATCTCATGGGGAACTGAGGGTTGGGGTGGGACAGGGTGTTTAAACAACAATAAAATGTTCTAAGACTGTAAATGTCTTATTGGAGCATTTATTTATTCAACCTCTTTTGTGTTTGTGTGGCTTTAAGGCAAGACTAAATATGTTTGTTTGCATTAGGAAATGCATCGGGAGTCATGAAATAATGAACATTTTTAATATTAATACATTATTTAATGTATTATTATTAATGAACAATCTAATATTTATAAACTAAACTAGATCAATAAATGCTGTAAATCGTATTCCATAACTAGTTTATGATACCTAATGCATAAATTGAGTACATATTGTGTAAAATAAGTTCTAATTCGATTGTCATTAAATTGCATTATGGAATACTCTATTCTGATTGGCCACAATCACAGCAGTCAGATATTTCTGTAAACCTTTAAGCTTAAAATAATTAATTGATTTGAGTAGGGTAAACCTAAATTAAACAAAGTAGTTCATTCAAATGAACTTTTATGAGTATTTAGAACTTTATTTCAGATCACAAAACTGATACATTTTGTAATCTGAATAACTTTTAGTGTTTTGAGTTATGAACAAATTTCAGTCAATTTACGCAAACTTAAATTTAACTGAAACTGGGCTAGGCTTTCTATTTCCCAGCATGCTTTGCCATGACACTCGAGAAGGAGAATAAATGCGAAAATTAAGTATTATATAATGTACAAAATGTTGTATAAAGATACAATTTTGTGCAAGATTAATGTTAAGTGGGAGATTTAGCAGTGTTTTGCTATGCTAATTTATAAGATTACAATAATATTGTAGCAGTGTGTGTCTTATTGCTATGCTGATTGTTGTGAATTTTGCAATGGTCTATTTTTTCAAATTAGTACGTTTTAAAGGTGAAAAACAAGTAAGATTATAAAGTAATTTAAACTAAAATCAATATTTCATGTTCACTGATTTATTCGTTTGGTCACCCTGTCGAATTTATTCTGTGATACTGACCATCTGGCTGTATATTATCCCTTATCATACACCCGGTGCAATGTGATGCAAGGCGTGACAAGTGTTATTGCTAGTTTCAGCCCGACGCAGTTATCATTTAAGTCCAGTGCCATGTTTTTTAAATGGCAAACGCACTTGTGCCTGTTCAGCCATGGGCGTGCTGGTCTGAAAACGAGGTGTGTTCAAGCACATTGCTGGCGTGTTGCTATTCTGAGGCAACTGAAAACAACTGCACCCCATTGACCAACTGAAATGCTGCAGAATTTTATATGTTAATAATATGCACTTATAGGCCGGTACCCAATATGCGTACACTCTGCTAATTACACACACAGGGATGCACAGCAGCACATAAATATTTTAAATTAGGGCTGTCAAGTGATTTTTTTTTATTTTAAATCTTATTCATCACCAATTAATCGCACATTAAATTTGGCTGAGAAATGAATCCCAAAAAATCATTTAAAGTCATTGTGTAAAAAATCTGATAGACATTACAGAAAGTGGTTACAGAAAGAAATATTTTGGGGTAAACTATACATTTAATGTTTGTTGTTATTAAAGCAGCACTAGGTAACTTTTCAACCTTCATAATATATTTTCAAGACTCTTGTGATGATACATCGACTTACAATAGGTTGAATGATACGTCTGCCATAGCTTGATGGGGTCTGTATCGTTTTTAATCATACTTTTAAACTTCGGGTTTCGGGTAGTAACCCGAGAACAAAAAGAACTACAAAATTCGACTGCTTTACGGCATATACGTCACTTCCACCAACACCCACACTTCCTTAAATTCGGACGTGCGAGCCCAACTTTGTTCGTCGGACAATATAGTCATGTCCGAAGCAGCAGAGACAAATAAGAAAGAAAAGGTTTTGTTGGAGGAAAGAAATAAGAGGAAACGAAAAAGTGATGGGATTAAAGACAAGACGAGGATAAACATTGGACCAGCGTTTGCTCGTCGGCGTGAGCTTAAGGAGGCGTGCCCGACCGATGCTGTCATGCTTGTTACGATGATTACCTACCACTCAAACATTGAACTGAAGTATCATATAGATTCTGTAAAACGGTAACCAATAGACTACTATAATGACGCTGGCTTGTAAACGTGAGCATCGCGATTATTTGGCGTTTGAAAAAAAAAAAACATGAAATTATATTCTTGTGACATGCTGAAACATATGCCACTGACTGTAACGTTACCTGGGAAGAAGACATTTCACACGCGCCGCCAGAAGAACACCTGCATGTGAACTCCTCCTGCAGTGTTCAGGGGAACTGTTAGTGCTGCACCAACCCGCGGGGCCGCTTTTATGAAGTTATTTGGCCCACCCCGCACCACTGTATATATTTTTACAACCCGCCCCACCCTGCACCCGCGACATACGGGGTCCGCGGGTTATGAGACGACCCGCGCATCACTAGTTCAGGGCTATCAGGGTTGTCATGTCAACAAATGCACGCGTGATGGCATCCCCTGTTGTAGGATGACAGATCTTATGACAGTTCTTGAGGACATTATTTTTTCCCAACTGTAGGGGGACCCCGAGAGCAAAAGTTGCCAAGTGCTGCTTTAATATGGAGATATGAAATTATACTCTAAATAAGAAACTGACAGTAGGTGGTGGTAAATGTCTAAATTGAGTCATTGAATAATTTGATTAGTTCATTGAGGAGTGAAGTAAATTGTTCTCTATAAAATGGTAAATGGTTTTCTTTATGGTCCATTAAATCATTGGTTCACCTGATTTGTTCAAAGCACATATTCAGGGAAAACTGAGCAAAACAGACTAAAAACACGTATGTTGTCTAAAACAACACAATATTAACTTATTTTATTAAACTGTTGTGTAAGATGAGTTTTGGACAGAAAAGGCTTGTGTGATATTGCTAATCTCATATATAGCCTATCATGATGTAAATGTGAGGGTGTTTTCATGCTGGTAGTTTAGTTTGAAACCCGTTTCACTTTTTGAATGCGCAGTTCACATGAGAAATTGTGAAAGTGTTAGCTGTCAAGCTGCCCCGTGTGAGCTCAGCTCAGGGGTACCGAACCGGATATTGCCCGAATTAAGGGGTCGAGTACGGTTGCGCAACTTGCTCTGGAACTGTGCGGTGATTCATGTGAATCTAACACAGGCATAAAGTAATCTGTGCATGCGTTTTATCAGATTATGATGTATTTAGTTCAATAAAATACATGTAAGGGATGATAGTGTTGATGACGGATATGAACGAGAGTGAGTCTGCAGTGTATTCGTGCGTGCCACTGGCGGGAACAACCGGACCACAACAAACATGTCCTGTGTAAAAGGACACTCTGTGAAATTTTTGCCTCATATCTTGAATTTTAGGGACATTCTAACTGCATTTTATAGGCTTCATCATACAGTGAGTTGTTGCCCAACTTCATATTCTTCATTAATCAGCTTTTACCGTCATTAAACAAGCAAAATTATTTGGACACACCCTAAGTGCACCTGAGCCATGCGCTCAGATCGTTAATATTGGGTCCATAGTGTGTATAAGAAGTCATGGTTTTTGAAAACCTAATACCAGGCAGGCAATCAGCCCATAATTAATAAATAATCTTGCAGACTGGAAGAGAAATGAGAGCTGCGATTGTTCTTGGGCACATCCTAAATGGAACTTGGAAAAAAAGACTTTGACCTGACTGACATTTTCATATCCCTGTGCTTTGTCAGCCAGATCTGCTCTTCTGAGATGGACTCACAGCCTCTGCTGATTCATTAGATTCTCTCACCCCTTTTAGACCGTCGTCTGTCCACTTTTCCATCCTTTCCTCCTGTCGGTTTCTCAGTCTGGTGGTTCTTATCTCTGTCTTTCGATCTGTGTAATGTCTATTTTTGTACTCAATCTCTCCTGCTCCCATCCCTATCTCTCTCACTTCCTCCTTTTCTGTATTCTCCCCATTTCCTGCCGTGGATGTGAGGTGGCTGCAGACCGCAGGCTTTCTCCTATGACATACAGTAGCTCGTAGAGGAGATGTGAATTATTCAACAGGCCTGCAAAGTGATCCAGTGTTGGAGCTTAAAGACATGCCAGATTAATTAGAGGACAAGACCTCCTCTGTCATAGCACATATACTGAACTGCAGTGTTGAGGAGTCACAGCTAAAAGTAGATATGCTGCTAACAACTACATCACGACATGACAGTAGTTCATGCAGTTTAACCTTTGTAGCTTTTAAAGTAACAAGCTACTTTTTGCAAAAGATCGACAAAATGTTCCATTGCAGTTTTTAATGTCACCGTGTATTTTGCACACAGCTTAATAATTAAGGGAGCTGAGGGAATCTAATTTTAACATTCTTTCCTGTCTATGCCTTATATGTAACATAGCGTTTCAGAAATAATTGGTTTGTTTGAGTGGTTTGCGCACATGAATTGTTTAAAAAGGAATTTAGCTTTTTACAGGTTAAATAGTTGAAACACTGCTATTTGTGACTGTTTGGAATCAATTGTGGGGCTTATTGCTTGTTTAAACTGTTAGTACATAAAACAATATTGATTTCAATCAATAGATCACAGGTGTATGTTTGTAGAGCAGTTACAACAGCTTTACATTTTAGCCGATTATTCTGATTGGCTAAAGATTACCAGTCTTTTGATTCAACCATTCAGAATAATCAGAATGATCCTTTTAAGAAATGGTATGAGTCGTATCAAACTGTCAGGTAACATTCTGCTTCAATCGGAACAACACCTAGAAAAAATTGCAGGCGAGGATGGCTGAAGAAGACCTGGTGAACTTCATTTGAAGAGGACTTGGAGTTAGCCGGTATTAAATGGGAAGAAGCCAAATCACATTCAGCCAATCGCAACCAGTGGAATACGCGTGCTGTATGGCCACTGTGCACAGGCGGATCAATGAAGAAGTAATAAAATGGCTTTAAACTGAGTAGAAACCTTATAGAGTACTGCAGTGATGTATGTAAAGGTGCCATATGAGTTGAAACAATATGTTAAATTGTTCTCTGATATCTACATAAAGATTGCTTATTTAAGGTCAAAAATGGTCCAGATACAGTTTTACAGGTCCATTTACAACCCTATAAATTGTCCCTAGGATGTAATGCTCTGTTTTTGGCTTATCTGGAAGGGTCATGAATATTAATGTTGAGCTCTGCTCTGATTGGCTTATTTCAGCAGCTCACACAAGCGCGAGAGAGAGAGTGCATATGGTTGCCAGATTGCATGTTTAGGTAAAACACTGTATAGTATGCATGTTTTTTTTTAAAGAGAAGCTCTGTTTGGGGGATTTAAATGACTGAAATCTGGCATTGGCTGGCATATGCAAATGTTAGGGGCGTACGTATAAAGATTCCCAGCGATTGCATCACAGTTGGTGTGCTGAGAATCGCCTGTTTTTCCGTGGTGTTTTTCACAAACAAGATTTACAAGAAACAATGGTATTTGAGACTCACTGCATGTGATGTCCATGTACTGAACTCTTGTTATTCAACTATGCCTAGGTTAATTCAATTTTTAATTCTAGGGCACCTTTAAATGTGCATCGCTTTTGGTTATTTAGACATGGTTTTGTCATTGGCTTTTGGATTTTTGCCATGCTTTGCAAAAGCTTGTGACCAAGCGATTCTTACACATTTTGAACATCATCATATTCTCCACAAATGAACATGACTTTTGAATTTGGAAGTCTAAATACAATCGGAATAGCCAGAAGTAAAAAGCTAAAAGTGGGATATAAACTAACTACATCACAGTTGCATGACTTTCATAACCACCAATACGCTTCCGACAACTCTTTTAATCTAAATTTAAATTTAAAAACATGTTCCCCGAATGTTTAAGTTCGAATAGTTTGCATGAGCGTGATTATGAACACAGAGGCTGTAAGCGTGGACTAGTGAATAGATGCAATTACCTGTTTGGCATGATGATGTTTATAGTCCCATTTAGACACTTAGCAACAGCCTTTTTCAAGCAAGTAAAAGCTTTAGAAAAAAAGCACTGATATATTTTTTGTCAAAGAACTTATTTCAGGCATTTAACTGAAAACTTGTAAAAAAAAAAAAAACACAAACAAAAAAAAAACATTGACTTCAGGATGATGGAAGCGGCAGTGCTTGTAGGCTTTTGGACTACAAAAATATGTCATCCTTGCATGCACTCTATTGCCCTTATTAAATTCTGTATTAAATAATCTGATAATATTTTGGCTTATCTGCTTTCTTTTTGCTTGGGTTAAGCACAAACACGTGTGCAATAATTTTTTTGCCCATGTTTTTTTTTTTATTTTTTTTTTTTTTACTGAATGTAAAGGCATATAATAAATAAATAAATTCAGTAACCTCTTGCATTCGGTCCCTGAAAAAGAAAATCCTATCAGAATTCAGAATGGAAAATGTTGCCTATTTTTCCTGAAAGAATCAATCAGTATTCCAGTGCCCTTGTAATTGTGCCCCTCTTTGAGGTTCTTCAGACATTCTCCTGATCAGCGGCCACATGCTAATCTTCTGTCCTTGGAAAGGTCACACTGTAGACACTCAGTCTCTCCCATCTTTATCCAGTCTGTTTTCATGTTGATGTTCTTTAACTCGCAGATGCAAGTGCCAGTGCTCTCCTCTGACTTTTGAAGTATGACTTCTCCATGCAAATTGTAGGTTTGTTATGTATATTGCACATTCTTTGCAATAAATGTTTGCTATTCAGCTGTTATCTCTCCCTGTCGTTGTGTAGAGCAGGTGGGAACCTTCTTGGCGCTGCGGTTCGGTGCCTTGTAAAGTGGGTAGGAGAGACCCCAGCCAGATGGCCTGGTTTTGGACGATCCTGGTTGACGGATCCTATGGCTGTCCAAACGTGCCCCCTTATCTCGTCCGGTTTGTACGTGCAGGGCTCCCTGGAGGTGGCAGAGCGGCCTGTTGTTCCAGCTCAGCGCTTAGGATAGAGTACACATAGCTCGGAGGCAGATAGCCAGGTGCGGTGGACACATGGATGAGTTCCATTCCTCCATTTCTTTATCTTCCCTTCACCCTGTGAATCTCCACAACCTGTTACAGAGCGATGGCTCGCTGTATGAGGCACGGGTCCGCACCATCTGTTTCTCCTCAGCTTATCTGTGTGAGATATGCTGCTCTGTTTATCGAGTGAAGCTTTCGCTGTTAATACAAACAAGCACTTTTTTCAGGAAATAAAGGATGATGCAGTTAAAGGGCATCCCTGGTGAAAATCATATATATAAGTCATATACACGTGTATGAAGAAATATATACACTACTGGTCAAAAGTTTGGAAACATTACTATTTTTAATTATTTTGAAAGAAGAGTAATCTGCTCATCAAATCTTCATTTATTTGATCCAAAATACAGCAGAAACAGTATTATTGTGAAATATTTTACAATTTAAATTACAATATATTCAAATAGAAAAAAAGTTAAAATGCAATTTATTTCTGTGATTCAAAGCTGATTTTCAGCATAATTTTCCCAGTCTTTAGTCACATGATCCTTCAGAAATCATTCTAATATGCTGATTTGCTGCTCAAGAAACATTTACTATTATTATTATCTTTATTAATGTTCAAAACAGTTGTGTACAATTTATTTTCAGGATTATTTAATGAATAGAAAGTTCCAAAGGACAGCATTTATGTCTATTATAAAAGTATAATTACTATAACTATACTGTTAATTACTGACCCTCATGCCGTTCCAGACCCGTAAGACCCTCGGAGCGTTATGAATAACCATATCGATTCAGAATTCAGAATCCTGAATCGATACACTGATTCATAACGCTGTGTTTTGAAATCGGCCATCTCTTTATCAGTCGGAGGGGTTGCACACACAAACTATTCTTGTCGCTTTATAAAATGATTGTAAAGCTACTGTAGTGAGATGGGCTTTGTAATGACGTCTTTAGTGCCTTTATGGGTCTTGTGAGAGGAAATGACATTGGTGTCAATGAAGGCCTTTCTGAGCCATCGGATTTCAACAAAAATATCTTCATTTGTGTTTCGAAGATGAACAAAAGGTCTAACGGATGTCGAACGACATGAGGGTGAATAATTATTGAAAGAATTTTCATTTTTGGGCGAACTAACCCTTTAACTCTTTTCCCGCCGGAACGGAATTTTCTGTTATTCATGAGAAAACACATCCAGGCCAAAAACTGAATTTTCAGTGTTTCCTTGTTTTCACTGTCAGACGCTAGGGGGCTCTATTACGGATCTTCTGAATGAGTACTGAATCTCCTGATCAAAACACGCGGCGAGTAAGACACAGTAAAACAAGCAATCGTATGTAATCATATGCATATGAAAAATAGAGTGATCATCATCATTAAACATCAAATGAATAAAAACTGCCTAGTGAATTAAATGTGGACCCAGGATGAGCTACAGGACTGTGAAGCATTAGAGGTGTTGATGGACTCCATCTACTCCATCTGTGTTTGATCATCATTCTGAAACGTGATTTTCTCAATTTTTTTCAAAACGTTAGCCTGACAAGCCAGACCCACATCAAGATGTTTGGTCTGGAAACTCACCATAGACAGGGCTCAATCCGAGGGGCGGGATAAACGGTTGTCTTTCAAACTCCCTCTGCACGCGATAGGATAGCGCTACACCAACCAGAGCAACGTAAAGCGGAGCTAGCTGATAGATTAAACATTCGCCATACCCGGTCGGCAAAACTCCGAACACATCTTCCCTTTTTAAGAATGACTTCAGTGCCGTTCTTTGTTCTTTTCTCAGAGAAAAGCTTAACTCCAAGTCTTCCAGAGTCGCGGTCAAAGCTCATTCAAAAGACCGCCGTTCAGCAGCTTCTGTTTACACCATAGACTGTAAAAAAAATATGGACGTAGTGTACGAGACATCACCCATAGGATCCTGATAAGCCGTTCTGATGCTTAAAGTAGGGGCGAGCTGGGCTTTACCATGTCACGCCCTGATAACAGAATGTGGGATGTGGGCGGAGCTTAGGTGACACAATGTTAGACGGCGGATAAATGGCTATCCACCTGTCACTCAAAGTAACCAGGCCCTTATTTATGCAGAACTTTAAGGCTTTATATGACAAAAACAAATGAGTTATAAAAAATTCACCCCCCTCACAGTTGTCATGAAGGTCAAAATTAGCCGTATAGGCCAAAACCACAATTTGTACCAGGCTGTAAACAGGTTTTCTTCTGCTGTAAAGTTGGGAATTTTAACATGGGGCTCAATGAGATTCTGCTCCCTTCTGGAGTCGATGAATTGCAGTTTACATTACTTCGGTAGTGGCTTCAAGAGAGCTCCCGCTTGGTGTTTACTAGTAGCCCGCAAGCGCAACTCTGCCGTCATTATGTTAAGCCCCGCCCACCGACTCTATACACGATGTGATTGGCCTGACCAGAGTTTGTCTTTTACAGCTCAGAAGTGTATTGAGAGTGGATAGACGACACTCGAGGCAGATTAGATTTACTGCTGCTAGGATGCGTCTAGATTTCTTGGCTATCAAAATGTTGCTTTTTTTTTTTATGAAACACCCATATTCAGGTGTTGATAAAAAAAAAGGAATGCAAGAAGCTCGAATAAAACAGAAAAATTAAACAATAAAATACATTAAAAAATAAATAAATAGTAAAACAAAACATTTTTTTGTTTAAACGAAGAGGGTCAGCACTTTCTTTTGATATATTGCCTGCTCAGATATTATCCTTGCTTAATAAATGTATTAGTTTCTTTAAGTTCTTTCCCACCACAAAAAGAAAAAAAAAATCTTACCGGCCCTACACTTTTGAACGGTATTATTTTAGATGAATACTGTTCTTTTGAACTTTTTGTTCATCAAAGAATCCAAAAAAAATGTTTTACACAACACAGTGTTTCAACACTGATAATCATAAATCAGTAAATCAGCATATTAGAATGATTTCCGAAGGATCATGTGACACTGAAGACTTGGAGTGTAGCTCAAAATTACATACTAGTACGTCCATACATACAGACACATATACACACAGACCAGGCATAACATTATGACCACTGACAGGTTCCAAATACCCAAGCATTGTTGCAGACCATGTACACATTTTCATATAAACAGTATTTCCTGGATGCTGTGCACTCTTTCAGTAAATATGGTTCAGGGATGTATTGAGGAGTTTAAGGTGTTGACTTGGCCTCCAAAAATTCCCCAGATCTCAATCCGATCAAGCATCTGTGGGATGTGCTGAACAAACAAGTTTGATTTATGGAATTCCCACCTCTCAACTTACAGGACTTAAAGGATCTGCTGCTAATATCTTGGTGCCAGATACCACAACACACCTTCAGGGGTCTATTGGAGTCCTTGCCTTGATGGGTCAGAGCTGTTTTGGCAGCAAAAGTGGAATCAACACAATATTAGGAAGGTGGTCATAATGCTATGCCTGATCTCTCTCTCTCTCTCTGTGTGTGTGTGTGTGTCTGTAATTATATAATTATTTATTATTTGCCTTGTCATTCAGTTAAAAACAAAACAAACAAAAAACAGTGAATGTGCAAAGAAATGTATTGCAAAGTTTTGGAAATGCTAATGTGATAATGTTCAAAAGTGTTCACGCTTAACCCATTTGAAAAGAAAGCAGAGAAACCAAAAGCAGGATTTTTTTTTTTTGATTTTTTTTAGATTATATTATACAGGATTTATTAAGGGGAATAGAGTGCAAGGATGACATTGTTGTAGGCCAAAAGACAGAAACGAGTAAGCATTTTAGCACTACCGTTTCCTTTGTCCTGAAGTCAATGGGTTTTTTTCCTGAGATTTTTGTGATATGCCTGAAATGAGCACATTTTACCACTTCCAAATCACAGTAATCTTAATAACCACTATTAATACTACTATTTTGTATTTAATCATTTATAAGTAATATATAATTAAGGAAGGCTGGAAGTGAAAAATGGTATTCATTTTTAATATCTATTATATTCTGCTGTGCATAATTAAAGTTTCCTTTTACAGGTAAAATTTGCTAAAAAAAAGAAAAAAAAGAAAAAAAAAGAGATTTAACTTGCACTAAAGAGTAAAAAATTATTACATGATCATGAGAATGATGCAATACTCGAAATTGAAAATTAAGGTGTGACCAATAGACAGCAAATAGCTCATTGGTTCAGCAGGGTCATACAAAAACAGACCAAGAAGGAACTCTTTAGAGTGCTTTCACACTTGGTTCGATTGGCTGGACCGAACTTGAGCTCGATTTCTTACCCTCCCCGCTCCCTTTGGACTGTGTTCATATTACACAGGAGAGCGAGGAGGTGGCTAAATGAATAGTGTTGCTCACCTCACTTTGATATTTTTGTTGGTTTTGTTACCAACCTTGTTACTACACCTTCTATCTGCCGCAGATGTACTCCAAATGCTCTAAAGAACGCTGAAGACGAGCAGAAATGAGATCTACAGCTCTCTGCTTGCAGTATCTCAGTCACACTTGTCAGGAAAATGAGTGGAACACACACAACACGCATTTTTATCTAATCATGTGTCATTAATATTGGATCACTTTGTGATTTAATACGATTGCGTTCACATCAGCAGCGAACCGTACCGGAGTTCACATGAACCAAACCACCTTATTAAGCGAATTCGGGTACGGTTCGCGTGTGCGCACCTGAGTACGGAAAGCCGTGTTCACATCATCCAAACAAACTGAACTCTGACGTCAATCGAACCCAGGTGCGCACCAAAAGGGCTAGTGTGAGGGTGCGTTCACATGTAGTTTGGTTTGTTGGGTCCAGACCTAAAAACAAAACATATAGTCCTGGTCCACTTAGTGTTCACACTGGCATTTTTAACAGCGAACCTAAAGTTACCGAACCAAAGGGATACGGTCACAACCTGTTTGGTCGGCTTTAGGACGTTTATTTCGCGACGGAGCTTGCTTACCGAAAATTCAAACAATGCTGTGTGCTGGATTAAACGCGATCATTTTATGTGTGTACATATGGTTTTATTTTTACCAGCTGAGAACTCACACAGAGCTTTTGTGTGCGTTTTTTCTAGCATTTTCGAAACATGCTCGTCGGAGCAAATATTGATGAGGCACTTTACCTCCTCGTTGCTCCACGTTCACCCCAAGCCTGCCCCCCCCCCCAGAAACGGAAGCCTCCGCGCCTCGATCGCCCCCCGGTGGCCGGTGCCAGTATAGCCACACCTCTGTGTTTTCTAATGGACGCGAGGCAAACTAAACAATCAAATTACACTTCAAATATTTTTCCCCCAAAGTTCGTCAAAAAAAAAAATCATCACGATGATTTCAAGTGTTCGTTTTTTAAATAAGTTAAGTTTTAGTTAGTTATTTGATGCTATAAAAACGGGTGTGAAGACATGATTGACAGCTGAGATGGTCGGCTTCTCTGAGTGAAGTTGTCACTGAGGCACTAAAATACTTTTTTCAGGATTTCTGTGAGCAGATTGGAGCTTTAGCTTTAATTTCTACATTTCCATAACTGTTTATTTCACACCAACATAATTAATTGTTCTGCATCTGTGAGAGTGTGGTCGGGCTTTTGATATCGCGGCTGTTTCCTGCTCTCTACTGCGCAACTCCGGTCCCGAAATCACTACTGCGCAGACTCCGGTCCCAAGATGTCAGCGCCGTGCGGGGCATCTGAAAGCTTCAACTCTGGAAGAAAGGATGAAGTCGCGTGTCCATTTTTTTACGGCCTATGGGTAGCCCTCTACTCATTTTGAATACACCGATCTTTCCGTGTCATCAAATCAGCTGAAGAAAAATAGGCTGTCAAAATTGAACCTTTAGGGGTGCAACAGCTTGTTGCTGGGGCAGTACCCTTAAAAGGACATCTTTGTACCCTTTTTACTCCTAAAAGGTGCATATTAGTACATTTGAGTACAAATGCATACCTTAAGGTACTACTATGAATCTTTTTGAGGTAAAAATGGTACAAAGATGCCCCAGCGACAAGCTGTTGTACCCCTAAAGGTTCAATTTTGACACCCTATTTTTCTGTGTGTAGCGTCGCATCTTGTGACGTGACGTCCTGTTTTTGGTTCGTTTACATGTCTTTGGTCCGTGTTGCGTTTATATATCAATCAAACCGCACCAGATTTTGTTTGGCGGACCGAGACCCATCTTTTTAGCGGCCTCGGCCCGCTGGTTTGATGCGCACCAGGGTTCGGATGGCAGCGTTGACATATGTTCAAATATGTTCAAATGAACTGCACTAACCGAGCAATCGCACAGGGTTCGTTTTAATCGAACCAAACATGACAAGTGTAAACGCACCCTGAAAGCACATCATTTCCCAGAACTGCAGCCTACCCGGAGTCTAAGTACAAGGTGTCACAATCTCAGAGACTTTGCTATGGTAAAGAATCCTGAAATATGACTCACACTTAATAATAACCACAACCTGAAGTGTTGTGAAATACATGAATACTGTTTTTTATTATTTTATTTTAAGGGCTTTATAGACAGGCCAGCACAACATCATCCTATACCAATGTTTGAAAAATGTATTACCCTGAATCTGGCAGTAGGTTTTGGGAGTTCATTTTAATTCCATCTTCTACCCATCTTGCTCATTGTTAGTAGCAGCTCGCACTGCTGCTGTTGAACTGATGCTGGTCCCTCAAGGGTCACTCTTATCCTATCTGTCTATAAAGCTTTGACAGATTTTTAGGTTATCTATAAACATGTATTTAGATAGTGTGTATATTTTATGTATATACAATTATTGATTGATGAACAAAAGGTGGAGCTTATTTACAGACTTTGTTCCTGACAATTATGACTGCACATGATATGATAATATGCAGTCATAATTATCATCTAAAAACTTATCTGCTTATCTGTTTTATTTTTTGCTTTAATCTCTGAATCAGCTCTCATTTTTCTGGCAAAAATGAAGAAGTTCTAAATGAATAAATGCCCTAATATGAAAGGGCTTGCGAATAGTGATATGTTTGTTACAAAATGTTGTTCAGATGTTTTATTGTAAAGATAGGCCTATATTTCTGGATTTGGAGAGCTGTATATAAACCCATTTCTTTTAGCATGGGCAGAAGTTCAGAAAGATTCAATATTAAAGGCAAAACTTTGAGAAAATAGAAAAACTTTTGATAGGTTGGCTTTCACAATTTTCTTTCTGAAAATGATTCATCTTGCACTCATTCATAGCAAGCATTCATGAATTTAAAATAGTGTCAAATGCACATATGATCAATGTCCAGCAATATTACCTAATTTCACTGTGCTTGGTGCAATTGAACCTGTCTATATGACAGAAGGACATCAATACAGGTGGGACTGATGATTTTTTCTTTTCTTTTCTTTTCTTTTTCTTTCATACATTTAAAGCCTGACACAGTGATTCCTGGTGAATAATGTCTGGGCCGCCTTTAACTTACAACTGCGGCCAAGCACCATGATCTACAAACGAACTTTACTGAGGCATTTTATCATGTAGAATTTCTTAGGGCAACTGCTGTGTTTACATTTTACACTTATGTTCTTGACAAATTATTTTGGTAACACCTCATTAGTTTATGCATTAGCTAACATGAACAATGAGCAAAACATTTTTTACAACATTTATTAACCTTTGTTAATGTTTGTTCATAAAAATACAGTTGTTCTTTGTTCACGTTCATTTTAAATAATGTTAATAAATACAACTTTTGATTTTAATAATGTATTAGTTAATGTTAAGATTAACATTTTCCTAAGATTAATAATAGCAGCAGAAGAATGCTGTTTATTGTTAGTTCATTAACTTATGTACTGATGTTAACAAAGAAAACCTTATTGTAAAATCTCACCATTATTTCTAATCAAAGAATCACAGTAGCTTGGTGTTATTTTCAGAGTGCCTGAGGATTTCAATCTTGTTTTGATTGAGTGCTAGCAATAAAAATCAATAAACACATTCTGATAAGAAATTAGGGTAACACTTTAGTATGGGGAACACATTCACTATTAACTATGACTTTCCTCAATAAACTGATAATTTGCTTATTAATAGTTAGTAAGGTAGTTTTTGTAGCATTTAAGTTTAGGTATTGGGTAGGATTAAGGGATGTAGAATAAGGCATTAATATGTGCTTTATAATTTTTAATAAACAGCCAATATCCTAGTAATATGCATGCTAATAAGCAACTAGTTATAGTTAATAACTGAACCTTAAAATAAAGCATTACCGAAATCAGCAGAGATGTGGTCAATTGAATTACTTCATAATGGAACAAAAAGAAAGCAAAAAATAAACGAACAGGCTTAACTAATTTTTCTAATGCCATGTAACTTTATAGGTTTAAATGTACAAGGCGATGCAATATATTAATATGACTCAAAGCGACATGTGAGGCAGAAGCATAGTAGATTGTCAAATGTTAATTGGATACATTACCAGTGATGCATATGGGCAGAAACAAGTACTTTCGAACAATATAATGATCATAGTGAACTTCCTGTGGGCATGAGCCAAGACAAGTCTATAAAAAGGTCAATTTATATGGAATACAATGGTGCTGGACAACAGAACAAATGGCAAATTATACAGTCTTTGCACTGTATTGATTAAAGCATTATAGATCCGGCATGTATTCAAACACCCCCATAACCGTAAAGTAATGCTCTGTGGGTTACAGTCGTGTTCTCTGCACAACTCATAAACCAGAAATTGACCTGAAATGCTGGGATGAAGAGCCTTAGTTCTAAAGCTTTAAAAATGATTTATCTTCACTAATAGGGCATAACTGTTTTATCTGATAATCACATTGCTAGCCAGAGTGGTTTTAGACAATATCATAAACAATAGTAATGTGTTTATCTGTTTATTTATTTTGTTGAAATGGAGGGTTACATTTTAAACTACATGTCAACTAACTCTCATGATAACGCTTTAGCACAGGGAACACATATTAACTTATGTATTAGGTATTAGGGATGTAGAATAAGTCATTAATACGTGCTTTATAAGTACTAATTAACAGCCAATATCCTAGTAATAGGCATGCTAGTAAGCAACTAGTTAATAGCGTGAATCCACGAAACTGATGTTACCACTCTCATTAGAGTAGACTGTTCGTTTTTTTTAGTAAAAAAGTTGACATGTACTTGCTTTAAAGTCAATATCTCTGTTAAGGCCGGGACACACCAACCCAATGTCAAAGAACTAACATCAACGAAAGCCGACGGTGTTTGACGGACGTCTCGGCTAAAAAGCTGCATTTGAACACAGAGAGAACTACATCCGACTGTCACTGCACCTACCTGTGTGTAAATGAGATAACTGTCTATTTCTGCAGATATATTCGTTATTTAAAAGGGAAACCAACGCTCCAGGTTGCAGATACACAAACCGTAAACAAATCAGTGCATGCTTACATTTCTAAATATACCTTTTTTGCTTGCTGTTTTGCTATTTTCGTGCACTGAGGCATTAGCTAAGCTGAACAGCCAATCAGAGTTCTCTCTCTCTCTCTAACCGAGACCCGGCGAGCCCCTGCTTTTTTTAAAGGGGTGATTAATTATGATTTCACCTTTTTTAACTTTAGTTAGGGTGTAATGTTGCTGTTTGAGCATAATCTGCAAAGTTGTGACACTCAAAGTTCAATGCAAGGGATATATTTTCTTTTACAGAAATCTTTTTTTAAGGACTACAATAAACAGCTGGTAGGGACTACAACGAGTTTCTTCATTCGTTAGTGACACCCCAAACCTTCCCCCCCAGAAACACACAACAAAGTGAGTGAGGCCATGTTGATAAGAGGAAGAGTTGTTGTAGAAGAGCACATTTAGGAGTCTGCTCAAGCGGTCATATCCATCTTTTCACATTTATTGCAATACAGGAAGTAACACAAACGCAATAGCATGTCATAAAAATAACATAAGTCATAACCGTAATTAAATTAAACTATATAACTGTTCTATCTTCATGCAGCATATATTCTCTGGTTCTAAAGGCGTCTTACAACAGTTCCCACATGAGCGATTTATAGATTATCATGACAGAACGTGCTAATCGATGACTTGAGATTTTACTCCACATCCGCTACATACATTTATCATCAGACCATTCACAAACGTCCTGTTGCATTCTACATGTTGTCACTTCTTTGTAAATCTGTCCATCATTGGTTTGAATATAAAAGGCTAAACATTTGAAAAAAAAATTCAGTGCGTGTCTGCGTGAGGTAATTGGAGCTGCTAAAGGGGCTGTCACACTGCACTTTTCATTCCACCGACTTCCATTCAAATGCATGCAAACGCATCAGACTGGAAACGTAAGCTAATGCGCAAGCGTTTCACATTTCGCTGCATTCCAAAGTTCAAGCTTGGTGAAATCTGAGCTGCGAATTCGCATCACCTGACCACGTGTGACCAGTAGAAAATCGATACATCGCGGCTGATTTAAAAGAACAATATTTTTGCAGTGAAGTCGTATATTGTATTTTTATATGTGCACTGTAAAAAAAAAATTTGGATCTCCAATTGAAAATTTTCTAGTGACTGATCACATCTAAATTTTTAAGTTGGCCAAATTTAATTTCTGTGAATTAAATTGCCTTAAGAAAATTTTAGAAAATTTTCAATTGGAGATGATTTTTTTTTTAAGCGTGTTGTGTATTACTATTTGTATATGTTGAATTCATGTTTATAAAAAAGACGCTTCAGAGAGTGATGTCATCACGACCATTGCTGTGTCCGAAGATATTTTGCATGCTCAAAATCTAATGTGACTGTGATTTATCTCACTCTCATTTGTATCTAAACGGACACTCAAAAAAAGGGTGCATTTTTGCCAAGCGACAACCTCCCCCAGTTGCTGTTGAAGCAAATATGGCAGCAACTTTAACTGCAATTCCTCGCCTGGCCACTAGAGACAGATTCCAGATGGGAGCAGAATCTCATATTAAAGGCCCACTGAAGTGCTTTGGAACGCGCCGCATTATTCAATGTGTTGACGTAATTTCCCCTGAAACGGCTCCAGCTGTTAGCAGCTCCTCCCCTTTTTTTAAACAGCCAATAGCGTTTCGTTAATATACAGTTTGACTAGAGCGCAAGATCGGACCTTCTCTCTCTGTTTGGTAAAGCCAGCAGTTTCCTCTAACACTGTTTACCATCATCTCCTCCATATCGCTTTTGAAATGCAGCATTCTGTGCAGAATTAAAATGGGTCGATATGTTTGTTGTCTGCGCCGACTCGCGCATATGATGCGCGCTGCGCTCTCGTGTCTGTAGTCTAAATTTAGACCAGAGCCGTTAGGGTGTGTGCACTGTGGTGGTGTGTGAAACTAACGTGAAAACAGACTTTTTTCGCCTCAAATGAAAGCATATTTACACTGAATCGTTTCCTATCACATATATAGTGCACTAAGTGCCTTTCACCATGTAGAAATTAGTAAATGTGTTAACAACTCCTGACCGATTTCAGCCGCAGCTTCAGCAGTTGGGGCGGGCTTTAGATTCTAGAGAGCATTTTGATTGGACAGAAGATTTGACGAGAAAGTGAAGTCTGCGATGATGTCACCAAAATCTGAGATTCGATTTAACAGAAGTGAGAGACTGTAAATTTTGAATGCTTATATCTTCTAAATGCAAATTTTGTCATAGTTTTGGAACATACCAGCTTATTTATAACTTTAAGGCTAACAGAGTCATACTAAAAGCTAAAAAACTTAAATTTTGATTTCAGTGGACCTTTAAAAGGGCCAACTTTAGGCATTTAACATGAAAAAAAAAAAAAAACCTTTACAGCCTGCAAATTGTGGTTTTTGTCTATACGCCTAATTTTGCCTTTCATGACAACTGTGAGGGGGTGGATTTTTTAAATAACTCATTCATTTACATTATATAAAGCCTTAAAGTTCTGCATAATTAAGGGCGTGACCAGTTTGAGTGACAGGTAGATAGCCATTTATCTGCTGGCTTTTAGTCTGCACGTCACCTAAGCTCCGCCCACATCCCACCTCTTTGCCCATTTTCTGTTATCCGAGCTCAGAGAACGGAAACCGAGAACGGTCAGCTCGTCTCTATGCTTCAAAACTGCTCTTTAGGATCCTATGGGTTTTGTCATTAACACCAAGTCTACATTTTTCTAGTCTATGGTTTTTGCTCACCTTCAAAAAGTGAAATTTTTTACATGCTATAAAAAATTATCTGTGAGGTATATTGAGCTAAAACTTTACACACTCTGGGGACATCAGAGACATATTTTACATCTTGTAAAAAGGGTCATTATAAGACTTTTTTCATCTTTTTTTTTTTGCTGCTTCAGTGAGAACCAAGTAGTGTGCCACAATTGGTATGAGAAGGAAGATATGACAGCCAAATCTTAACCCTGGCACTCAATGCATGATGGGAACAGAGGTCATCTTCATCTGTCTGCCACTACCCCCTCCCACTCACACTTTCTCTGAACTCTATCTTCCACTCTCAGAATCTGTTTTTTTTTCTATTTCTGTCTGTCATTCATTTCACCCCTTTTTTTGTTTTCATTATGTAATGTACGACTTCACTTATATTTAAGTTATAATTGTTATCAGATGACATGGATTTCTCACCATATTGATGTATTATCCTGAGTTGGAGTGGGTTTGCAAATGATTTACATTACAAATCTGTTGAAATTGCATTATCGATGTTTCAAAGCCATGATGCCAAATGCCACAAATATGTCCTGCGTGTCCCATGCTGCAATGCGCTTTTTTATGAACAGCAGGCAAAAATACTGCAGTAAAGTCATTTTTAGGTCATCAGGTCCTCTTACAGTTGCCAAAACTTCTAATGACTCTCAGTCGAGAGATTCTCTGCTGTATGAGGACCTCAAACTGAGCCCCATTCAAAAGGACATCCCCAGTCTCTAACTAGCTCTCGCGGAACGAAAGAGGTCTGCTGAGCCCTGGGGGAACATACAATAGTGCTGGTCTGGAGTGTTCCTGCTGCTCACTACCCCACAATGCTTTGCTTTATCACGCCATGTTCACTGCAGTTCTGACTGTACTGTCTGTCAGTATGACTGACTCCTGGCAAATTGGTCTGCACCTATTGAGGTTGGGCACCGCTACCTGTGGAGGTGTGTTTTAGCACCTCCTGGCGAACTATGCCATTACTTTCCTTTTTAATTAGCGGTAAGGAACAGCATGTCCTTCTCTTTGGTTTGAACTCATGTTGAAGCTTGAATTGGTTGACTGACAGAGCCTGATGCTGGTTTGTGTGTGTGTGTGTGTGTGTGTGTGTGTGTGTGTTTGGGGAGCAACACAGGCTAAATGAGGATTTGGTGCTCTCTTTGTCATGAACTCTTTAATATTTGATTTTTTTCAGGTTTCACTAAACTGAGGACCTGCTTTGTAACATGTCTACAGAGACTCTTGTCAGACAGGATTAGAGGAATAATTTATACTTGTTTTTTTTGCTTCACTTCATCACTCTTTCTTCTCATACCTCCCTCTAACTGTGCTCCCACGTGTAGGAGGAGGAAGGTCACCTCATTTAAAGTGGATTTGGCCTCACAGCAGTTGTGGATCGGTGGAAGGAGTTATAATCTTTCTCTCTCTGTCTCTCTCAGTTGGTACTGCTCTGCACCAAAACTCTCCTGTAACAGCAAACGACAGATCTTAAAGTTAGGGTAGGCAATATTTTCATAAACAATATGAAACATTTTTTTGTTTTACATTTTTATACAATATACATACACACACACACACACACACACACACACACACACACACACACACACACACACACACACACATATATATATATATATATATATATATATATATATATATACATATATATATATATATATATATATATATATATATATATATATATATATATACATATATATATATATATATATATATATATATATATATATATATATATATACATATATATATATATATATATATATACATATATATATATATATACATATATATATATATATATATATATATATATATATATATATATATATATATATACATATATATACATATATATATATATATACATATATATACATATATATACATATATATATATATATATATATATATATATATATATATATATATATATGTGATAAACATCTACAAACAACAGGTTACATTACACTCTGAACATTGGTTTGGCTTGAGGACATTCATGGAAGTATTTCAGAAAGGAAGGAGTGGATAAGAACAGGAAAACCCTGTCATGAGCTGTCTATCACTTCAGTCAAAAAAACCTTTTCATTCAAACCTAAAAGGACCACATAGTCATCAGTAGCCTTACTTAAGACCTGCCATCTGACAAGGCTGACAGACAATCCTGGAGAAATAAATGGGATGCCAGAGCAGATACTTTGAAAAGACAAGCAAAAGACAGAGGGATGATTTTCAGCTTTGCATCCATTAAGCAGTCAGTCATGTGAACCAAGGAATGAGGCAAAGTATGCCATGAAATCTGCAAGATAGCTTAGCTACCATCTGTGTCTCTGGGATGCCTCCAGTTTGGCACTCTTTCATGTCAGAAGACATTCGCTTGTATGTTGAAAAACTTCATTTATTTCCCAATTTTCTCTAAAAGAATAGTTCACCCAAAATTCAAAAATCATTATAACCTAGCTATCAAGTAAAATAAAACACAAACTAGTTTGCATGTGAGCAAAGAATTATATATATTTTTATATTGCACATGCACTATGCATAAATTCCATGGAAGCAATTGTGAATAGCAATAGCAAAAATCACTGTGTGAAAATAACCTACAGGTGCAAAAGTAGATGTAATGTGTTTGACACACTGCATGACTTGCTTCAACTGTCTATCTCAGAACTTTCTGACAGCCCAGTTCAAATAAACTAGCTCTGTTGGATTCAAATGTACCCAAATTAGTTCCATTAAAGGTTGCTGCATGTGGCCTTCACTTAAAATGTGCCTTTGGGATTTAAAACTCTCATGAATGTGTGTGTAACGCCAAATGAGCTTGATAAAGAGCATGTAGAACATTGGAAGTTGGTTTAGACAAAATGAATCAAAGAAAGGAGAAATCTGTAGCCAACTTCATGGTTTAAGCAATTATATTTATTTGTTTCAACATTTTTTACCATCACTTTTTTTAACCACCAAATTTGTATTTGGTTTGTTGCTACATTTCAAGACATTCTACAGATTTCATAATTATCAAATTATAATGATAACCATATTTAATCAGAGGACAAAAATGGTTCATGATTGCCATGTTTTCCACATCCTCGATGTTAAATATAAAATATATTCCTCCATGAATTAGCTACATCTTAATTAAACGATTTAATTGAACAAAAAGCAAATGTCAGCAGTTTTGAACAGTTAATCACCTCTTTTCTAAATCTATTCATGAGCTGCTTACTTGAAGATTGCGCTGGGCAAATGCGCATGCTCTCAGGGAATATCGCGCGTTTCTCTCAATGAGCGGGAGCGGAGCAAGAAAAGAGACGTGTGGCTCCATTTTATGGAGATGTTTAAGTGTTTTACGCCCGCGGTTTCGCGTGCCTCGTTTACATCCATCAACATCAAAGATAAGAGTATGTGCGTGTGCACCTGTCTAGTTCAGAACTTTTCTGCACAACTGTACACAATTTGTTGTGAATGTGGCCCCTTACAAGGCTGCCTACATGCTGCAAAGGATACTTGGTGGTAACGAATGCTGGTTACCGCTTTCTTCAGGTTGTAAGTAACAGTGTTTTCCGTTTGAAATAAGTTTTTGTTTTGTTTTACTGTTCGAGCGTATTAGACTACACTTTACATTGCCTTTCCCATGTTTAATGGTCACCATAAAAGGTTAACGTTAGTTCACACACACAAAAAAACCCGTTAGTTCACACACAAAAAAAATTGTCACGTGTAATTTTCTCACTCAAACCATAGCTAACCTGCTGCTGCTTCTTTAAGAGGGAAAAGCTGCTTATAACTGCATGTCTGGGATCCGTAATCCTCCTTAAGAATTCGTAATAATAGCATATTATTAGCGAAAAGGAGCTAGCAAATGATCCAGTGTGTATCTGCTTGTACTCGTCAAATGATTAGTTACATTTCCAACCAGGGTTGCCAGATGCCAGCAGGGTTTTCCAGCCCAAAACTTCGCGAAAAACCGCCCATTTTTTTTGGCTTATTTCTCATTTAAATACATTGAAATCATTAACAAGCTTTAAAATGACTCGTGTATCGACTAGCCTATCCGATTTCAGAAACAACATTCAGTGAAATGAATGCAACGGTCTGTGTAGCAACTTCTGCGTCCATTCCTTTATCGTTTTTAAACATGGAAAAATTATTAAATGGAATTGTTGTTGTATTTTTAAATACTATGTTGAATAACAAAATGTATATCAAAACGTAGGCTATGCACAAATTCCTTGCGCACAAAATAAAATAACTTATTTTTGGATAAAAAAAAAAAGTTACGTTTTGCATTTTTATAAACTAAAAACGAACAGATTTATATAAAAGATTTAATTTTACAAATGTTAATTTGTAAAATTATTTCCAGATAAAGATATGATCAGTCAAATGAAACACAATAAACGTACAAATAATGGTTAGGCCTACAAATTAAAAAATTATCGGAAATGTCGTCCAATTATCTAATACTATTATTTGATGACAATACATATGGAAAACAAAATACAGCCATTTCTGCTTTTTTTCTTTTAAACAAAAAAATCAAGCTGCACCCTTTTTTTAAATTACATCTTTCATTCTGAAATAGAATAATAAATGAACAAAAAAGTACACAGACTTTCTATGCCTCTGTCCGTAGTCATTCTATTGATTCCAGAAGAAAAGGCACTGCTTATGGGCACAAAAAAAAAAAAAAAAAAAGTTATGAATAAATTATATTATTTTTAATATTACTTAAGATTTTTTTTTAATATTAAATATTATTTAAGACAATTACCTTGTAGCCTATCTGCTAATTCTAGCTATTAATCAGTGAAAAGAAAAAAGAAAAAAAGAAACTGCTTTTCCATATTTTATGTCTGGTTTAAAAATGGAAAACGGAATGGATGCAAAAGCATCCTCAGTCTGACTATTATACTGTTAAACTATAAGCTTATGTCACGGAAAATAATGTGATCAACTCTTAGGCGATCAATGAGTGTTTATTGTCAATAAAAGTCGCTTGGAACAAAAGCCTAACATGAAAACATTAAGTGGATATATGGATATACAAAATAACCCACTTTAACATTTCAATTATTTCAAAGACATGAAACATGCATAGTCATGAATAACATTACATGAAAATTGCACTGACCATATTATTTAGACAACATGTGTCAGTCTTTGCAGAAGCAGAACGTTTGTGCACGGCGGGCCATCTCTAGACAAAGCACGTCAGCCAAGCAAGAGCTGTAGTTTGTGTGTGAGTGAGTGAGACTGCTGCCTGTTGAACAGAGGGTCGCCGGAAGAAGGATCTGAAGTGCCGGTGTTTCGGCTACAAAAAACCCGCCGCACTGATCCAAAACCAGCCCAATGAGTTAAAAGACTTGCATTACTCACCGTAGCTCCATTTAAATAAGTGCCTGCAGCTGAGCTGAGCTCTGAGTGTGATCTCCATCCCCCATGATTCAAAACATGCGGAAATGGCTCCCTCTGCTGGCTGTAGTCTTTAGCCTTTGGCCAAACATTCCTCCTATGATGCAAATATCGTCAATTTGCATCATATGAGTAATTTTTCCAGAAATAAAATGCATAAATCTCTTGTCTCAGGGGGATATGAGGGGGGATAGCACATTTATTTGAATATACTCCAGGGTTTCTACTGATACAAAGCCATATGCTAATCGCTGAAGTAACCCTTTAACAAGCACATCTCTGTAAAGCTGGGCATACACTGTGCGATTTCAGCAAGGTTACCTACTCACACTGTACGAGTAGATTGCATGCAAAGCCAAAGCGCTGTCAATCAAGCTTGTGTGTACGCTGATCACACCCCTCTCATGCACAGCGCGTAACCTCTGGAAGTGCTGCACAGTTTACACTACGTCGACAGTCTGACGCGGACCAGAAGAAAGTCGTTATTTTTGTTTGTTTTTTGCACAAACCCTAAACTAACCATTTAAGTGTTATTGTTTTTTATTTGAATATTAGTTTAAATAATGTTTTTATATTTTACCCCTTCTCATTTTACCATGAGCTAGTTTTGAAGCTTTGACATTTGTTTGTTTATTCATTTATTTTATTTAGATTACACTGTAATATTTAAATGATTATTTAGTTGTTGTTGTTTCTTTTGTACATTTGACTTTTAGCTGTAATGTATAAGTAATCTCTCAAAAATAGTCCAATTAAAACAAAATAAAAGATTTCTAATTTGGAGCAAACTTTGTCGACTCTTTGTTGTTTTTCTTGTTTACTGCTATGCCTTTGAACTGGGCCTCAACATAATTGGCGGCTTGTGCAGGATTTGAACCCATGACCTCCAGCACAACATAAAGGAATCAGCTTCTACCACCAGCACTTCTAGATGTTGTAAAGTGAACTTTGTAACAATTGGAACATGGCAACTGCACAAAGGTGAAATAAACAAAATCAAGAAAGAAAGACTCAAGTAGTGTTTCCAATCCAATCTTAAGTCCAAAATGGGTTGTGTTTTTGTTTCGATAGGGTCACAGACAGAACACAATATAAAAAAAAATAATTGATACCATATAGTTATGTATAATTTTTTTTTGCACACAATATATGGTTTATATAGAGAATAAAATTAATATTCCACTTGGTAGAAGCTAGTCAAATCAAGCAGATTGCAAGTTTGCATTTCATTAGCATTTTATATGAAATTTTCATCCTCGAAAAAAATAAACAAAATTTCACAAGTAAGACTTGTTCTAAATGACATGTAACCTCTAACCTACACACGAAAATGTCATAAGTAGAAAGTTTGCTCGATGAGTGGAGCCTGTAGTCTTCAGTCATGCTAGCTGTTAGCCAGAGTTTATTAATCTGAAGAACTGTTCCATTTTCTTTCTTTCTCTCTCTCTCTTCAGGTTTCAGTACTGGTACAAGAGCCACTGAAGCTTTGGCTGCAAGTGATTGGGGCATTGCTATAGACATTTCCTCCTGTGGTTCCGGGGAATGGAAAAGCAATTCCACGCTCGGGCCGCACTGAATCCGTCTCTGTCAGTTCTGCCGCCGGTTATTCTAAAATCAGTCAGGCTCACGAGCCTCTCCAGCTTCCGATCGGGCCGACTTTCAGAGGTATGTTTTCTGTTTGCTCTTCCTGTCCATGATCTCTGAGGCCATTTGCACACATCCTTGTGTGATCACGTTTGCTTTCACAACTTTTACTTGTGAAGCACTGTCTCCACTTGTCAGGAAACAGGAATATGAGTCAGAGGCCCAACTGATCCGTACATCTTTGCAGAATCTGTTAAGGTTTTTTTCTTTTCTTTTTTTTAATCTACAAAAAGAAGCTGGGGGGGGGGGTAGTTCTTTTAACCATCCCTTCATTTGTAAGCAAGAACCTTTTAGTTTTCAAAGAAGCCAATCTCATCTGATTTTTGAATCCTGTTGATTTTTTAGTGATCACTGCTCAATGCTTATAGCTGCAAAAACAAATTCTCATTACTGTGCTGATGTGATTCATCGCTGTGTGTTGCACAGTTACCGAATCAACATACACTCATATGGAAACGCCATTCTCATATTCACTCATTTTTTTGTTTTAACTCACTATACTTTTACAGAAGGCTCAATTATAACTGATTTGGTTTCCATCCAAATTTGTGAATTTAATTAAAACGATTGTCATTAGAAGAACACGCCCCTATATATTCAAGTCTCCGCCTCACCCATGCCCTCATTTTATGTCATGGATACACGGCAAAGCAGCGAAACTTCTCCGACGTGGAGATCGGGCGCGACTCAATCATCTCACTAGTCCACTAGTCAGGGCACTGATTAGGACATAAGTCATTCCAGCAGTTTAAATAGAGTGCCGAAGTCATGACGTCACTTTGTAGGCCAACCTGGAAGTTAGCATCGCATGGGTTCCCTCGATTAAAAGCCTATGCATTTTCCCCATAGACTTTTGGACAATCGCAAAAAATAAGATCTGTGTTCAACAAAGAGTTATGACCCTTACACATTTTGTCTGTCAAGATAATCTTTACAAGTGAATCCAAAATGTATACCGTTTGAAGCCACTTGTTAGCAACCGCCGTTTTTAAGACACAATAAAGTTAAAAAAAATCACAAGCAGGTTAGAACTAGTGTGTTTTATGTAATAGATCAAAACGTGAAAATATTTAGAGGCTTTGTTAACCACAGACATTATTTCATTTTTATTTTTTTATTATTGAGCAAAATTGCAAATTTACAAAATAATAACTTTTACAAGGTAGGGGATCAATGATATACATACACTTACAGAAGAGGAGAAAGAGAGAGAGGAAAAAAAAGAAAGAAAAAAAGGGGGTGAAGAAAATAGTAATAATAGAGTTTTAGTAGCAGTAGTCTACTAAGCATTTACTTCGTTACATTTGCTCGAGTACATTTTTTGGGTAACTTGTACTTTTAGAGTATATTTAAAAATAGGTACTTTTACCTTTACTCAAGTACATTTCTTGTGAAAAAACTGTACTTTTACTTCGTTACATTCGGTGGCGTTCCTCCGCTACTGTCAATGGTAATAATTAATTATATATTTTAAAACAAGTTAATATGACTTGTTCGCAAGTCTCGCGAAACGTTGTAGAGGCTGCTTCGCGAGAGGTGTACGCGCATCATCCGCATATTATTAGCGCGCGTTTAGTCAGATGATGGCCAAAGCTGAGGAAGATCACGAAGGTTTGTGTTTGAGCAATGGGAGGCAGATCATCCGTTCCCTCTAGTTCATCATGTTTTCACTCCTAGATGTCAATAAGAATAGTTTCATAATGCTATACTGTGTGCACCAAAACGAACTGACATCTCAGCATACAAGAATTGCAGCTCCAACCTGAAAAAACATGTAGCGGTAAGTGTAACAATGTTGCTTATATTTGAACACTATTAATGGTAATTTGGTAACTATGGGCACTTTTCCCTTATTGTAATACTATTTCACACACTGTCCGAGTGTTTCCAACAATAATGAACACTATAGGCAGAAAAACAGCATTTTCTTTTTCGTTTTGTTTAATCATAGTCCATGATTTGTAAACGAATACATTTTGGATGTTTGTCTTTTCTTACGTATTAAGCTTGCTCGATAGCTAAGCTGATACAGATTTGTATTTGCAATGTGACAAACTTGGGAACGAACCCCGTGACGAAAGAGTCATGATAAAAGAGCTCAAAGACGAGTTTTTCCTTTTACTAAAAACTAAACAAATAGATAGTAATTCAACTTGCACATTTATACACATATCCAGACAGACAACAGTCTGAAGTGTATACATACAAATAAAAATGTTATTGTATTTTATTCCTACCTAAAGAATGCATATACTTATAAAAACATAAGAACAAAGTGTTTTAAAAAGAGCTCTGGTTAGCCCAGCACACCATTAATTTACACTGTTTAACCATTACACACACACATATATATAAATATACACACACACACACAAACATATATATATATATATATATATATATATATATATATATATATATATATATATATATATATATATATATATATATATATATATATATATATTTATTTATTTATTTATTTATTTATATTTGGAGGTCTTTGAAAGCTCTAGTCTGAAATTCAGGGTTTTCGCTTCTTATCAGTCAGATCGAAAGTAACTAGTAACTCAGTACTTGAGTAGTTTTTTCATTGAATACTTTTTTACTCTTACTCAAGTAACTATTACGATTGTTACTTTTACTTGAGTAAATATTTCCGTAAGTACTTTTACCTGAGTACAGATTTTGGCTATTCTACCCACCTCTGTTAGGCACTCTATAGATGTTTAAATAAGAAATTATCACAATGCATTATTTTACAGAACATGTTTTGAAACAATTAGCATTTAATTTCGTATCACGGCACATGTAGGCTATTGGGGTGTACAATAGTGATGATGTGATGTGGAGTATCATTCATTCACATTAATAATTACATGACAATTTGTAAGATTATTCTTATTATTACGATTTTTATTATTAATGACGCTTATTGTTATTTAGAAGAAAAATGTCGTTATTATTTATTTTATTATTATTATTATTATTATTATAATAATTATTATTATTTAAAAGAAGAATAATGTGATTTTTATTATTTTGTCAGTCTGAATTATTTTCAGTCCCAGTCCGTGCGCAGCTGCCGGGCCTAACCCTGAACCGTCAGGTAAAGCACACAGGCTCGCAACTGGAGGAATACGTATGCCTACAAATCAAACGCTTTGGTAAAGTCACACAAATTAAACATTGAAGTCCATGTTGCACAAAAATAAACACCAAGTTTATAATTACTATGTTGTTGTTGTTGTTGTTGTTTTTACAGTGGGTCATAATATAGCATATCTTTGTCAGGGCGTTTTGTGGTGTTAGGAATTGTTTTTCTGCGCATTTTCGCGCTAATTCAAAGCATGCGTACACCACCTCCTGAGCTGGCGTAGGATTTGAGTGTGCCGTACGTCAACGTCCATATTGATAAATCTCAAAGTCACCGTGGGTTTGGGTGTACGCAAGGTGTACGCTGGAAATTTGGTGTACGCTTTTGATAAATGAGGGCCAATACATGCAGTCATGTTATCTTGCGAACCGCTTTGACAAAATGATTTCAAAATGGCCAAAACAGCGAGATTGGTCTGCTGGTGACTTTTTTGATGCGCATCAAGGATTTTTTTTGGGAAATGTGTTTTCATCATAGTTTATGTGCATATTTTCTTATCAGATACAAATGTTTTTGTGTGCATTTTTTGAATTTATGTGCATTCAGTTTCAATCCAGGTATTATTATTTTTTTTTTGCGACATTCCAAAATGCACATCAAAATAGGTGGATGGAAACTACTTACTCAAACCTTATAATTTGCTCAAAACATAAATGATTTAGCATATAACAAAAAAAATATATTTTTTTGCAAGTTGTCCAATCTGCTTCTTTTTATATACTTAATAAAAAGACAAAAGCACCAAAAAACGACCATATGATTCATGGACTTTATACAAATCCTTTGAGGCCAAGAGTGTTTGCTTTGTGTGAGGAACACACAGAACTGTAATCTCATTTAACCCCCTTAAGTGTTTTACATCATCCAAGCACAAGGGAGAAATTGAAAACGGCAATGTTTTGGAGTTGCAGGATGAGTCATGACTGTCCTGGAATGTTACTGTATATAAATTTGATCACTGCTGTTTGCACTGTAGTTCCATTCATATATCATGATTCATGATCATCATCTGTGGGTGTTTCTCAATCAGCTCCCTAGTTCAGTAGTCTGAGCAATGATCAGGGAGTCAGCCATCATTAGGGCCGTCTCAAATGCAAAATCCTTTCTAGTGCACTGAAACGTTCGCTCCCTAAAAATTGCACTGTAAAAACCAGAGAGCATTGATGCTCACTATACTCCCTTACCAGAAATTACATCAGATTTCTGAAGCGTGAAACAAAATGCATGAGCCAACTTAAAGAGGGGTCATGAACGGAGAAATCCAATTTTCCAACAAGAGGTCATCATACTATAAGAATATCCTGTAATTTTCAGAACTAAAAACTTCCTTGTTAGTCTAGAAACAGCTTTTATTGTAACCAAGCCCAGAGAATGTCTCATTGTGGAATGTGGCTATCTAAAATAAAAAGGTGAACGACCGATGATGATCAACACTTACTTCCATCATTGCAACTTTGGCCCTACCCACTGACATGTTAGTGAGATGACGAGAAAAAAGAGGATCCGGATACAGGACTAAAAATAACATTACCTTCCAAAGTATCCTAATTCTAGAAATGTGGTTCTTTATTTTAACCTTTCATTCTGAATATAATGCCATAGATCTAAATGTAATGCTATAATACCAACTTTTTTATGATTAGTTAACCTTGAGAGTTGTGATAGTAAAACTGTGCTAAAAGTTTCAGAGACTTTCACATATAATACTAGCATGTGCTATTCCATATGCAAAGATGTTAGCCAATCAAAGCAGACCCGTGGCTAATATCACGGTGAGTAAAATGCCTCTTATTTTTTTACATTGACAATTTTTGGGGTAAATATCATACTAACGTAAGTGCACTGCAGGAAATACTATAAAACAATGCAGTTCATGACCTCTTTAATAAATATAACCTGATTTTTTGTTGAATGAATGAAGGTTTATTTGGTTAATAAACATAAAACAAAATGTATGTACAGCAAATTCATTGCAAACAAGGAGGGTAACCGAAAAGGTGTAGGCTGAAGCCATGGCTTATTACGCCTACCCTATTTGCAAAACATCTACCCATCAAAATTTAAACATAAGCAATATATACATGTATAAACATATGCATACATACACATACAATTATACACGTACTGAATTTATACTCGTATACATAGATGCATACATACATACACACACTTAATTACAAATGTTTATTTGTTGCTTGTGTTGTTTCAATTAATGCTCAAAAATTATACATAAACTTATCTTAGACATATCTTTTTAAAAAAAAATTAAGCATTCATATGTCCAACATTAGAATTTTTAACTGTTTTAAAAATAATGATCATCGGTGGCCATTCTACAAGTTGACCCCTTTAACTGAAAGGGTGTTCATTTTAAAGGTCCCGTTCTTCGCGTGTTTTCGAAGCTTTGATTATGTTTACAGTGTCCAATATAACAGGATTTCATGTTTCGCGTGTAAAAAACTGTATTTTTCACACAATTGACTTATCTGTACAGTTTCCTCTGTCCTAAAAACGGCCTGATGATTTCCTTGTTCTATGAAGTCCCTCCTTCAGAAATACATAACGAGTTCTGATTGGGCCAGCGCTTCCCGTGTTGTAAGAATGCCAGAATAATAATCATACACAGTGTGTTAATAGGCCCGAGGAGAACTGGCACCCTGACTGAGTCTGGTTTCTCCCAAGGTTTATTTATCTCCATCATGCCCTGATGGGGTTTTGGTTCTTTGCCACTGTTGCCTTTGGCTTGGCTTGCTCAGTTGAGCCCCTTTCACACTGCGATTCCGGCAAATACACGGATAATGCGACCCGGCATTTGTTCCCGGGCCGCTAGATTTGGCCCATTCACACTGCCAGCGAAATACCGTAATATGTGTGCTTTTACACACAACGCTTAACGGTCCCAGGTCGAGTTGACACGTGACATCCGGATGTGACACATAATGGCGAGCGATCTCCGCTTCAGCGCGGATAGTAAGGAGCTCCGTGGTCTCGACTTGTGTCCAGTTTGCGCACATTTCTGCTTGTTTAATTTTAGTTTCTTTTGTATACGAACAATCTCTGCGTTTAAAACACTGACTAGCTCTTCTGGCACTGCAGGGTTGTATTATTGAAAAAACAAGCTCTAGGAGTCTCATGATAACTACGTACACGCTGCGGCATTAGTTTCCGCTTTTGTTCACACAGCACTCGTCCCGGGTCGAATCCCGCAATATTACTAGGTCCCCGACCCGGGTCGAATTCGGTAATCAATCCCGGGACGTGGTTGCTTTCACACAGAAGGCGACCCAGCAATGTTCCGGGAATATTGCGGGTCTGACGTGCAGTGTGAAAGAGGCTTTGGTGACACACACATTTTGATGTAATTTATTTCAACTAAATATCCAAATAAATTTATGAGGTCTTAATTCAATGTATAAACTATATCACTGATCTGCCAACATTGTCGCTATATGATAAATTAAAATACCTTAAAACGTACTCGGTTACTTTCGTAACCTCGGTTCCCTGAGAGAGAGGAACGAGTATTACGTATGGGGAAAAACTCCTTTTCTCGAGAATGTGAAGCAAAACTTTTAATAAAGGTATCTATGTAAAGCGCAGTGAGCTGCACGGCCATAGCCCAGCGCGAGGAGCGCTCTGATTGGCCGGGCTGCGGCAACTGCAGGAACCTATGGTGAGGCGGCTGAGAGGAACGAACCAATGGGGGGCGTTCCAGAAGCCCGCCGAAAAAGGTGCTTATATTTGCATACAGGAGGCTATATAAGACCCTAATTCGCCATAGGTGTCAGGTTTTAAGATCGACTGAAGCGATACCTGAGAAGCATAAACACGGCACGGAACGTAATACTCGTTCCTCTCTCTCAGGGAACCGAGGTTACGAAAGTAACCGAGTACGTTCCCTTTCGAGAGAGGTTCCTCGTATTACGTATGGGAACACAATGTAAAGCGCCGTGTGTGCTGACTGACCCAGTATACCCAAAGCACATGTTATAAACCCCCGAGACACAGACAGAGGTGGCTTATAAGGGGAATGAAGAACCGGAAGAGTCGGTTCGTTTGAACAGCTGATCGGACATAGTCGGATCTTATGATGAATGAATAGTGCTTAAGGACTAATGTGTACAGGCCAAAATGTAAGGCAATCTGTTTGCCAGGGTCAAGATAGAGCCTAGATGGAGAGAAGCCCTGCTTGTAGAGCTGGAACCTCCTACTTGTAGAATCTGATAAAAGTGGACGGAGAGGCCCAGCCTGCCGCCGCACAGATATCTTCCAAAGAAATGTCACTTGACCAAGCCCAAGATGAGGCCATGCCTCTAGAGGAGTGGACTTAAATGCCTGTAGGACAGGTTAGGTCCTAGACCTATATGCTAGTGGGACTGCATCCACTATCCAGTGTGAGAGACTGTTTCATGACAGCACAAACTTTAGTGCGGCCACCGAAGCAATGAAGAGCTGATCCGACTGCCTGAAGGGGGCGGAGCGCTCTAGATACAATCTCAATGCTCTGACTGGGCAGAATAGGTTTGCGTCTTATTCTCTCTGAGACGCGGGTTAAGCAGTGCAAAGACCTGCATACTGAAGGGGTTGATAGCACTTTCAGCATAAAACCATGCCTCGGTTTGAGCACAACCTTGAAGTTGCTGGACCCAAACTCAAGACAGGAAGGGCTCACGGAGAGTGCAGGTAAGCCACCCACTCGGTTAACCGAGGCCACAGCCAGCAGAAAAACGGTTTTGAGTGATATGTGCTTCAAGCTCGTGTTCTGAAGTGGTTAGGAGGGGGAACCCTTCACGGCCTCCAAAACCATGGCGAGGTCCCAAATAGGGACCGAGGTAGGGGCAAGGCGGGCTGAATCTCCTGGCCCCTTTAAGAAAACACACAATAAGATCACTTTTCCCTAGTGAATGTGCCGCGATCGGAGCGTGGCTAGCTGCTATGGCGGAGACACACACCCCGAGTATGGAGGGGGGACGACCCGCATCCATTAGCTCTTGGAGAAAGCGAGCGGTTCCGCCAGTTCGCATGAGTGTGCGTCGATGTTTCGCGTAGCACATTGGTTAGAAAACCACTGACCACTTCAAAGCAGAGCTGCCAGATAGCAGGGGCTCTAGCTTCCGAAATAGTGTTCATAACTTGTCAGAGAGGTTCCCGGATACCGTTGATGGGCCATACGTGGAGGGCCCACAGCTCGGGATTGGGATGCCAGACCTTCCCTTTCATTGGCAGAATAGGCATGGGGCTGTGTCTGACAGCTGAAACAGTATGGAGAACCATGTGCGGTTCTTCCAAAGTGGGGCTATTAAAAAGCACAGGCTGCAGCTGGATCGCGATCGGAGGGAACATATAGAGGGAGTCTGGGCCAACATGGGCCAGGGCATCCCTGCGTTTGCAGAAAAAATATTGGGCAGCGTGTGCTGTGCGAGCTGAATTGTTTGCGGGTAAAGGGACCATCCCCCTGGGGACATGGGTCCTCTGGATAACATGTCCGGACCCTGATTCAGAATACCTGGCACGTAAGCCGCCCTTAGGGAGCTCAGATTGTGCTCTGCCCATAAAAGGAGATGCTTAGCCATGCAGTGAAGAGAGTCTGATCTCGGCTGCCCTAGCGATTTTATGTACATTATCAAGACGTGGTGGTTCTTATGCCGTAAGTCTTGAGTCTATGACAATGACTGTACTGATAAGCCTGCCCCTCGAAGGCGAATCTCAAGAATGGCCTGTAGTGGGGGTGGGGGGTTATCGTAACGTGAAGTATGCGTTTTTCAGATCTATTGAGAAAACCCAATCCCCGGGGCGAATGTGCGCGAGGATTTGTTTCACCGTCAGCACCTTGAAACGAGCGTGTCATAAGTGCTTTGTTCAGATGCCTGGAAAATGGGCCTGAGACCGCCACCCATTTTCGGCATGAGGAATTAGCGACAGTAAAAACCTGACTCGCTAGCGTCGGGTGTACTGTTTCCGCCACTCTCTCCTTTAACAGTCTCAATGCCTCAGCGAGAAGCACGTGACTGACACTGCTTCTTACAGAGGGCTCGACCACGGCTTGAATCGCGGGGTCTGCGAGCAAAACTGTAGCGAGAACCTCGTTTTATATGTTCAACACCCAATATTATATACCAGGAATGGCCTGCCAGGCCTGGGCTCGTAAAGCCAGGGGTTGAATTAGATTCGGGGGCTGGCCGCTTAGTAATAGGGGCCTGTTAGCCGGGTTGCTTGTGCTGTAACACTGCTTGTAACACTGTGGGGATAGTGTTAGTTTTGGCGGTGCAGGCTTTGCAGTGGGCGCACGCCTCACATTTATATTGTGTGTGCGAGAGTGAACTTTGTGAAAAGTGCTTGGGTGCAGGAGTGCAGACTGTAAAGTGGGCACATTTCCTACATAGAAAGCTCTTTTGTGTGTAGTGTAAACAATGTGCAGTGGCGCACAACCTACGTAGAATACCCACGGTGCAAACCAGTGAGCAAATCCACAGGGGTAAACGCACACAGCATTAGTGTGCAGACGAGCGTGTTTAACACAGGCTAGTTGACTGCAATATTTCATCTCCAGTCACTTAACTTAAGGGAACTGGGAGAATGTAAGGTAGTGCGGGTGGTATGTGAGCCATTCCACAATGCCGTTATGCTCTAGTCTAGACTGAAAGCACGCATGCAGACAAGCGTGTTTGACCACAGGCTAGTTGACTGCAATAAGGCTAGTTGACTTTATATGGTGTAATCCGGCCGCGGCGGGATTTATTTGTGATTTTGTGAGGCTGAATTAACAGTGCTTATGTAGGGGTGCACACTGTGTAGTGGACACTTTGTCTACAGTGTAAAAACCTGTCCAGCCGCCTGAATAAAGGGGACTGGAAGTGATAGAGTGAAAAAAGGGCTTAGCTTGGCAGCCATTTTCCGACGCCCTTATGCTCTGACAGTGAGCGCGTGCTATGACGTAAGCCGCGCTCTAGTCAGCAACGCGCTGTGGAAGGGGCGCGCGCTATCATGACAAGGCAGCCATTACAACTTCCTTGGCAGTAAGCACGCGCTGCAGCGACATTGTTCTTGACATACCCAACAGCCCGAGCTCGCTCGTCTAACTTACTCTAGTATTCTCTGTCCGCAGCGCTTCAGCACGGCGGCGGTAGAATGAGCACGGCGAGAGCTTCGGCTCGAGTTTGTTTATTCACTCTAGTATTCTCTGTCCGCGGCGACAGCGCGACAGAACGAGAATTGGAAGCGTGAGGAAAAACTCTGTCCGCGGCGCTTCTAGCACGGCGAGAGCTTCGGCTCGAGTTAGTTTATTCACTCTAGTATTCTCTGTCCGCGGCGATAGAGCGACAGGACGAGAGAATTGGAAGCGTGAGGTAAAACTCTGTCCGCGGCGCTTCTAGCACGGCGAGAGCTTCGGCTCGAGTTTGTTTATTCACTCTAGTATTCTCTGTCCGCGGCGATAGAGCGACAGGACGAGAGAATTGGAAGCGTGAGGTAAAACTCTGTCCGCGGCGCTTCTAGCACGGCGAGAGCTTCGGCTCGAGTTTGTTTATTCACTCTAGTATTCTCTGTCCGCGGCGATAGAGCGACAGAACGAGAATTGGAAGCGTGAGGAAAAACTCTGTCCGCGGCGCTTCTAGCACGGCGAGAGCTTCGGCTCGAGTTAGTTTATTCACTCTAGTATTCTCTGTCCGCGGCGATAGAGCGACAGGACGAGAGAATTGGAAGCGTGAGGTAAAACTCTGTCCGCGGCGCTTCTAGCACAGCGAGAGCTTCGGCTCGAGTTTGTTTATTCACTCTACTATTCTCTGTCCGCGGCGATAGAGCGACAGGACGAGAGAATTGGAAGCGTGAGGAAAAACTCTGTCCGCGGCGCTTCTAGCACGGCGAGAGCTTCGGCTCGAGTTTGTTTATTCACTCTAGTATTCTCTGTCCGCGGCGATAGAGCGACAGAACGAGAATTGGAAGCGTGAGGAAAAACTCTGTCCGCGGCGCTTCTAGCACGGCGAGAGCTTCGGCTCGAGTTAGTTTATTCACTCTAGTATTCTCTGTCCGCGGCGATATCGCGACTGAACTAGAGAAGAGGAAGAGCGAGGAAAAACTCCGTCTGTCCGCGGCGCTTCTTCAGCACGGCGAGAGCTTCGGCTCGAGTTAGTTTATTCACTCTAGTATTCTCTGTCCGCGGCGATATCGCGACTGAACTAGAGAAGAGGAAGAGTGAGGAAAAACTCCGTCTGTCCGCGGCGCCTCCTCAGCGCGACGGTATAGTGACGAGAGCTTAGGCTCGAGTTCGCCTATTCACTCTAGTATTCTCTGTCCGCGGCTGTAGCGCGACGGAATGAGAGAAGAGTGAGAACAACTCTGTGGCAGCGGCGGAAGAAGAGCCGCGGCGGCGGCAGAGTGAAGAGAGCTTCGGCTTGAGTGTGCTCATGTCCTCTAACATTCTCTCTTTCCGCGGCGCTATTCAGCGCGACAGTACGAGAGCAGAGGGAGAGTGAGAAGAGCTCTGTCTTTCCGCGGCGCTAAACGACGCGGCGGAACGAGAGAGTCCTCGAGTAGAACAAGCCTGTAAGCTCTAGAAGTGGCGTTGCAGCGGCAACACACACAAACACATATAACACTCAACATAGACACAGTTTAAAGGATATATAACGCCGGATGGCGTAGCTGGAACGGCAGAGAAGGCGGAGAGGGAGTCCGTCGTCCTCAGCTGCAGGTTCCGCTGGTGCCTTTTCAACGGCGGTGCTTCTTCCGGAGACCAGCGAAGGTATCGCTGAAGGAGATAAAATCTGACACCTATGGCGAATTAGGGTCTTATATAGCCTCCTGTATGCAAATATAAGCACCTTTTTCGGCGGGCTTCTGGAACGCCCCCCATTGGTTCGTTCCTCTCAGCCGCCTCACCATAGGTTCCTGCAGTTGCCGCAGCCCGACCAATCAGAGCGCTCCTCGCGCTGGGCTATGGCCGTGCAGCTCACTGCGCTTTACATAGATACCTTTATTAAAAGTTTTGCTTCACATTCTCGAGAAAAGGAGTTTTTCCCATACGTAATACGAGGAACCTCTCTCGAAAGGGAACTTCAAATAATAGCCCAGGCTTCTATTTACCCAAATCGCCAAACTGCACCGTCTTGTATTTGAAACGGGCGTCTATAAGAGACAGGCCTTTAATTTAGTGTTGAGATGTTCAAGCATGACAGTAGGAGGTTACCACATTATATTACGTTTTATTTATAATTCATTTAAATGTGTTTAACAAATCATTTAATGTAAGAAATGTCTTAGATTATTGGCAGCACAAAAAAAAGAAATAATGTGACTGCAATGGGCAGAAAAATATAAGTTACTGCTAAAATCCATCGAGCATATGAACTTGCCCGAAACACATCAACAAGAAAGAATGAAGGCTACCCTGTAAAACAACTGCAATCATGTGATAGAAAATGACTCTATTCATCACTCATCATCCCCGCGATCCTCAATTACAAGTTCATTGGCGAATTCCTCCTCCTCGTCTCCCTCTCCTCCACTTCTCCCTCTCTGGCCTCCGCTAACTCTGCCTGCCTTGCTTGCACTAACAGCTCCCGCCCAGATGCGCACGGCTCTACCTCTTTGAAACAATGGATAAGGTGATCCTCGCTTCCATCACAAGATACTGTCAGGCCACATACCTAAGAATAACATCCCGAAGTTAATGAAATATATTATCTCATCTTTCTCCCTCGCACACACAAACACTTGCGCTCAAGCATACCTTAAAGGAATTTTTCCAGACACTCCGTATTCAGCTTTTCCCACGCTTGAAATACCCAGCAAACCAATAAGCGACGAGCTGGGGCCCTCATACTTCCTACAGCTGTGTACTCTTTGTCCACATCCCTTGCTATCCAGTTGTCATAGAACTCATGCAGGCTGGCTTTGAATGGTTGGTTCCATACGACGTCAGGGGCCTGTATGTTCTTTGTACAGCCACCGGTTATCACAGCCGTGGTTATGTTGTAGCCCCTTTTGAGCTCAGCTTTGGTCGCTGCGCTGATATGACAGCGATATGAATCCCAGGCTAGGAGACCAGGGGCGAAGTTGAGCTTTCCCACCACTCTCTGAAGCCAGTCTGCAGTCAACTCCTCGTTCATCTATCCCTTTTTGGATACCTCCTTGATCCACCCTTTGAAGTCAATGTAAGGTTTCAATTTGGTCCAGTCTGCTTTCGCAGCCAACACCACAGTTAAGTGGCTCTTCTCATGGCCTGTGGTTTTCAGTGGAACACTGTGTGCACCTCCTGCATCCACCGTTGTAGAGCCCACCATATCAAACCATACCACTGTTTCGTCCATGGCTATAATGTTTTTCGACTGTATTTTCTTTGCCTTAATAATCCGGGTTGTATATGTCACAAAAGTCACCAGTTACTCAGTGAAGTGCTTGGCATCTTTCTGGGCCACAGTTGTGCGTCTTCTGACTGAAAAGTCGTTCCACATCAGGAATTTTTCCAGCCAGCCAGCGCTTGCAGTAAAACTCTCCTCATCCCTGCCGTCACTCACTGTTGCATACACTTCTTTTGCCTTGCCCCTGATAATTTTTCGTGAGACTCTGACATGCTCTGCCCACATGCTGTGGATACACACACACACACACACACACACACACACACACACGCGCTCACCTCCAGCTCTTCACTGGCCTTCTTCCTCCCTCCACCTCGCAGTCTGGCCCTTTTGTCATCTTTTTCGGACATACGTTGCAGTTCAGCTTTTTTTTTACGCCATTCTAGCACTCTCTTTGGATCAACCGAGAAATGTCTTGCTGCGGCTTCTCTGTGCGCTTAAATGTCGAATCATATTTTTTCTTTTTGTCTCCGGGGTGGTATTGAGAGAATTAAAAAAAACTGAAGACTAAAAGAAAGTTTGTCAACCTCTTTATGTTGCCATAGTGATGAGTCGCTCATGAACGGTTGCATCTGTCACATGAAATCTAATCAAAACCTAGAACAGACGATCTGACGGTTTTTAGAAGATCAAACACAACCCGATACTAAAAAACAGACCTGGCCTCTATTTGAGACCGGCCTTTATTTACCCAAACCTCTCGTCACACTAGGCGTTTAAAAGAGACAGGCGTCTATTTGGGACTCGGCTATTATTTGAAGTTTTACAGTAAGCTGATCACCGTTTTCTCCGGGACAACTGTACAGCCGAATCAAATTTTACAATATTGTCCTGTTTAACACGGTGAAGCTGCTTTGAAACATCCTCATTGTAAAAGGGCTATATAAATAAAGTTGACTTGACTTGACTAACTGTCATACGAACATTTACAAAATAGTTTAGCTCCCCGGTACTTAAGCGAACTCTTAACGCATTATACTCCATCACGTCGATTGCGGTCTCAAAACTCTGGCCAGTTGATAATACCTAGAATATCTAAATCAACTGCAGGCGGTCGATCATTTTCCTATTTAGCTCCTAAATTGTGGAATAGTCTTCCTAGCATTGTTCGGGAAGCAGACACACTCTGTCAGTTTAAATCTAGACTAAAAACACATCTCTTTACTATGGCATACACATAGAACATTTTTAACTTTCATTATTCAATTCAATTGACTGATTGTTAGGCTGCATTAACTAGGTCAGCCGGAACCGGGAACACTTCCCATAACACCTGATGTACTCGTTACATCATAAAAAGGGTGACATCTACGCTAATGTTAGTCTCTCTGTTTATCCCGAGGTTTACCCCGGATCTGGGCCCTGTCCGGATCGGATGGTGAACCTGCCTGGACATGACCAACGCATCCTGGAGTGTCTGCTGAGCCGTGTCAAATGGTGTCTCCTCCGAATTTGCCTCACTGGCACGACATGCTCAAAACCCGTCTTCGGCGCAATAATTCCGATCTTTCATGTATTCATACTCTTGTGTAATCGACGCCCCATCCTAAATAAATCTGTCTCTTCCGTGATACCCTGAAAATTTTGAATAATCCGATCTAATATGATTTCTGACCTGTAAGGTTGCCAGAATAATAATCTTACATGGTGTGTTAATAGGTCAGAGGAGAACTGGCACCCCGACTGAGTCTGGTTTCTCCCAAGGTTTATTTTTCTCCATCATGCCCCGATGGAGTTTTGGTTCCTTGCCACTGTCGCCTTTGGCTTGGCTTGCTCAGTTGGGGACACTAAAAATATGATTAAAGTTATTCAACTTATTATACAAATAAAATATATGAATTAGGTCTTATTTAATTCTATAAACTATAATACTGATCTGCCAACATTGTCGCTGTATGATAAATTAAAATAAGCTGATAACATCACTGTTTTCTCCAGTACGACTGTACAGCCAAATCTAATTTTGTCGCAATATTATCCTGTTTGACACTGTGAAGCTGCTTTGACACAATCGTGATTGTAAAAGCACTATATAAATAAAGTTGATTGATTGATTGAAGAGACTGGCGTTCCAACGTATTACGTACAACGCTCCAGTGAGAATATGCTAGTTCTCGCAAGATCAAAGTTTTGTTTTGCTTACACAAATGCATTGCTTTGCTTCAGAAGGCCTTTATTAACCCCCTGGAGCTGTGTGTAGCACTTTTATAATTGATAGATGCACTTGTATGAACTTTAAAACAGAAACAGCCATTCACTGCCATTATAAAGCTTGGAAGCCTGGATATTTTTTTAAATTTAACTCTGATTGTATTCATCTGAAAGAAGAATGTCATATATACCAAGGATGACTTGAGGGTGAGTAAATCATGGGATAATTTTTGACTGAACTATCCATTTAATACCAGCGGTAATGTTTTACAACGTTGTACAGTGTACATAGTCATGTCGCCAGATACGGAGTAATCGCTGTCCTAAAGTGTACGGTCCTTACCAGTTCCTGGATCTGTACAACATACTGATTCACTGATCTCAGGAGCTAGGGAACTGATTGAGATGCACCCTGTCATGTAAAGATTTACACAATCTGTAGGTGAAGTGTCAAACAACAAAACATTATTAATGTTGAAGTTATTTTATTTATATCTTCACTGCTAATTATTTCCGAATCTTGACTGTCTTCCCATAAATCTGAATGACAGGAAATCTTTAATGTGTCTGAAAATAGTCTGAAAAACCATGTAGATATCACATTTGTCAAGCAGTCATCCGTGAGTGATGATGTATGGACCCTTTTCACATTTCCAGGGTTCTCAGAAGTCGAAGTTGTCATGGTTGGGTAAACTTCTATAGCAGGGAATGGGAGACAACAGAAAATATAATTGTTGTATTTGCATTTGCTCTGAAAGCAAAGGCACCAAAAAAAGATAGTGTTTGTACAACTTTCCAAAAGAAGGAAAATGTATAGAGAGATTGATTACAGCAGTCAGAAGAAAGATATCAAATCATCACTCCCTTAGCCGTATTAGAAACACCCTAATTTAGCTTTTGCTGTTGTTTACCACAATATAACACAAAGTATATGGCCTATGTCTATTAAATTTTTTTTATAATATTTTTTTTTATTATAGTATCCTGTATGATTTCTTCTAGCTATGCTATTCCATTAAAAAGAGGTGCAGTACTCCATAAGCTATTTCTAAAAACAAACAAACGTTTAATCCAGTTGATTTAATACAATCTTGGAATGCTGTTTGAAATGTTATGTGTATGTGTGTGGTTTGCTACAAAGGAATGTACAAAATACAATAGATTTAGTTGCACAGTATCACTGAATTAAATTATAGGCTGCTTCACATCTTTACATAGGCTATACATAACATTTCTTATCAATATACTATATACAGCTCTGGAAAAATTTAAAACACCACAAGAAAAATGATCAGTTTCTCTGGTTTTTCTTTTTATAGGGTTTTTTGGGGGGGTAAAATTACATTTTAGTGGTATTCTATAAACTACTGACAACAATTTTCCCAAATTCCAAATAAAAATATAGCAATTTAGAGCATTTATTTGCCAAAAGGAACAACTGGCCAAAATAACAAAAAAAGATGCAGTGTTGTCAGACCTTGAATAATGGAAAGAAAATAAGTTCATATTCATTTTTTAAGCAACACAATACTAATGTTTTAACTTACGAAGAGTTCAGAAATGGTGGAATAACCCTGATTTTGAGTCACAACTTTCATGCGTCTTGGCATGCTCTCCACCAGTCTTTCACATTGATGTTGGGTGACTTTATGCCAAAAATTATCCAAAAATTCTGGTGCAAAAATTCACACAGCTCTGATTTGTTTGATGGCTTGTGACCACCAAATTCTCTTGATCACATTCAAGAGGTTTTCAATGGGGTTCAGGTCTGGAGATTGGGCTGGCCATGACAGGGTCTTGATCTGGTGGTGCTCCATCCACACCTTGATTGACCTGGCTGTGTGGCATTGAGCATTTTCCTGCTGGAAAAAACAGTCCTCAGAGTTGTGGAACATTGTCAGAGCAGAAGGAAGCAAGTTTTCTTCTAGGACAACCTTGTACCTGGTTTAATTCATGCGTCCTTCACAAAGACAAATCTGCCCGATTCCAGCTTTGCTGAAGCACCCCCAGATCAGCACTGATCCTCCACCAAATTTCACAGTGGGTATGAGACTGTGGCTTATAGGCCTCTCCAGGCCTCCATCTAACCATTAGACGACCAGGTGTTGGACAAAGCTGAAAATTGGACTCATCAGAGAAGAAGCCTTACTCCAGTCCTCTACAGTCCAATCCTTATGGTCTCTTGCAAACCTTATCCTGGCTCTTCTTTGCTTCTCATTGATGAAGAGCTTTTTTTCTAGCTCTGCACGACTTCAGCCCTGGCCCTAGGAGCCTGTTTCGAACCGTCCTCAACGTGCGCTTCACCCCAGCTGCCTTTTGCCATTCTTTTTGTAGGTCATAGGTTGATGTCATCTTATGGTTGTTGAGTGACATTCAAATGAGTTGACGATCATTCTGGTCAGTAGAGAGTCGTTTTCGCCCTCTGCCAGTCTGTAGTTTAGTTGTCCTCAATGTCTGCTACTTGACCTTGTTCTTATGAACCACCGTCTTTGAAATTTTAAGGATGGAAGAAACCTGACGCTCACTGTATCCTTCTGCCAGTGAAGCCAGAATTAAACCCTTCTTATTCTCACTCAACTTTCTTTTGCAACTTTTTTAGCATGGCCAATAGTTATTTTTTTTTTATTCCAGTTACTTTTGAGGTACTACTAGACCTGTTTTTGCCATCCAGCAGGTCATACTGCAAGAAGATAGTGATGATCACAGAAGTGTTTTTTTATACTTTACCTTTTTAAATACGATTTGGTTCAGGTGATCACCTAATCAACACCTCATTCAGTAGAATGAGGTGTGCCTGTGTTGAAATTCATCAGACTTTGGAATCGAATGGCTTCCATACTTGTAGAGATGCTGATTTAAGAAAAAATTGTAGTGGTTTCTTAATTTTTTTGCAGAGCTGTATATTACAAACTACTTGATTTGCTTCATCACAGTCCATGAAAAGGGTCCATTGTTACATTTGAAGTTCTCAAAATGAACAGATTGTGCTGTTTTAGATTTTCAAAATTTACAAAACTTCCTTGGTCTCTGTAACTATTAGATTAATGAACGTTATTGTTGGGGTGTCTAGCTCCAGGCTTTATAGCTAATCATTGGATTACTTTTATTGTTTATTACTAGTGGTATAGGACTTGTAAGATTACTGTTAGTGTTATATTAAGCAGGAGGATATTATTCAGGGCAATCAATTTTGTGGAGGAAGCCATATAGGGCTATGGACAGGGTAAATAAATTAGGATTAATTTGAGCATTTCTTGTATACATGCATGTATGTATGATAAATCATTTCTTGTGTGGGCAAGCATTAGAGACTCTAGTCTTGAACTTGTGAATGGATCTTTGTTTGGTCAAATACAAAAAGCTGATGCTCATGTTTCTGATTACATAGCAGACACTACACTACAATTGCCATTTGCTGATGTCATTCATTTTACACATAATCACAGTTTTTCTGTGATGACCGTATTTTAAATAAGAACATTATCTCCTGATATTTACGCTTGGTCTGCACAGTTGTAAAACCATTTTTTATCTCCTTTTGTCAGAGTTAATGGTAGGATTGAAGCTATCTGCTTGTGACTGCCCAAACAGTCACGAACAGGAACAAGAGGTGAATTCACTCAGAATATTATGAACAAATACGCAAGAAAGAGATTCATATCATTGGCTAATAATGAAAGTCATTGCTGGCTGTCTGAGCAATTGGCTTTACAATTACAAATGCCCTTTAGAAGAAAATGGATCAATTTTAATCCACACTTCAAAAGCAGGGATTCTCTTGGAGATAATTGGATGAATCCTGCAGGTAAAGAGCTCTGCATATTTCTGTCTGAATTAAATATGAATCATATGTGTAAGTGCATAGATATTTAGAAATCAAACATTTACTTTTTTCTAAACAAATTTAGATATTTAAGGTCAAAGAGGAATTATATTTATAGTAACTAGGGCTGGGCAAGTTAACGCATTATCGCATTAACGCATTTATTAATTAACGCCAACAATTATTTTATCGCACATTAACGCAGTTATTTATTATTATATTGAAAGGCCGTTGCTCACTAGCCTGGTTTTACCAGACTTGTATATTTCATTTGTAATAATAACAGACTCTCGTACATTGCATTTGTACATAGAGTCTGGCCACTCTCCAATGACAAGGGTTTATTTCCGCAAAGGCGGTACCCCGTTGAGGTTTAAAACTATTGGATCTGCCCTGAGCCACTCTGGATCTGCCATAACCAATCGCTAACGTTTGGTCGTGACATATGTCATGCGCCCTTCGCCTGTTTCACTCATGGAAATCCGAAAAAATAAAAGTGGACATGTGCATGCCACCTCAGTAATAAAAAACTATAGGATATAATCTAAAACTTGTGCATTCGGATTGTGATTTATTCACGCCACGGTGGAGAGGAGAGTTTTGTGATCGGGAACGCGGCGCTCATGCGGTCCGTAACATCATTGTATGCTGTAAATAAAATGTCATATGCTTGGTATGATAATAAATGCTGCTATAAATAACGGACCAATTCAAATGTTTAAGTGCTTTTATTTTAATTTGTTTGAGCGGTGATGAATAATATTGCTCTTCTAAATACTTGCCAGCATTTTAAGGAAGTACAAGTCTATAAATGCATCCTAATAACAGCAAAGCAACCGTATGGTGTTCTGCAGTGGTCAAAAATGATTACACACAGTGAATTTTAAAGTGATATATTGTTGAAAACTCAGAGATGTGGATTCGGACAGCTATTACATCAACACGACCTTGCGTTTGTCAAAAGCAGTAGGTAACTCGGCCGGGGATTTTTACGCGGGTGGTGAGAGACGGACGGCAATAAAATAACTGACCAGTCCCTGTAACTTAAATGATGGCAATACCTTCCGACCCCACAACAAACAGTTACCGTCCGAATAGCTTCAGCCAACTCCTTCATCACTAACGAAGCGATCTGGAAAATCAAACTTTTCCTGAATTTACTCTGTTGGAGAGCCACAACATCATGGCCACCAACAAAACCCAGCAAAGACTGGATATCCGGCAGCGGTGCCACAATGCAATGAATGGTTTAGTTTGCATCTTTCTCCGCCGCCATTACTGAACTACATCTCAAACTAGCGCTCAACATCAACGTCATCGTTCTCAGCCACTCCCTCTGTTCGCTGATTGGACCGGTAAAAATGTGAAAAGACTACACAGCAGTCCCAGACGTAGTACTGAAGGAAAATGAAAATTGAGCGGAAGTACGTAGGAGGGCACATGTATAGGCCAGGCCTAACAAAGCCCAAAATCCCGGGGCTATGTGTTTTCCATACGGGCTACCAAAACCTAAGCCCATTGGCAGGCTGGTGAATCTCAAATAGGGAAATAATATTCCCTTCTTGATCTGCACTGTTCACTCTCTCTTGACTTGACATTTGAAAGGCGCACGCACGTACATGTGTGTATTTGCGCGTGGTTTGCGCTTATTCTTCGATCGGGCGTGCCATGTAATACAAAAATATTCCAATCAATCGCAGGTGGATGAGAAATAATTCATTGTGTTTGTTTGATAAAGATGCTTATGAGCCCTGTGATCGAGAGAATCATTCCGGTTGCCGCTTTCAAAACAATCCCTCCCTCATGTGAACTGACTGAAGCTCATTAAATATGCAAATCTTATCCAATCCTAACCGTGGGCGTTTACTTCCAAGTCTCCAGTGTGGCATGCCCATCAAAACCCAGCGTTTTAGAGAGAGCCTCAAAACCAGTGTAGAAAATAGCCTATTTCTTATTAGTTATGATGTTTTTGAATGTAAAAACCACACAAACATCATTAGTTGACCTCAGACAACAGTATAAATTTTTTTTAAAAGCCAGTTCATGACGCTTTTAATTGGTTAACAGATACTATACGGTGAATAACTGTAATAGATCTAATCTCAAATTTAATGTAATTTAATTATATTAAGAAAGAAGTAAGTTTGTACATGCTCTGGTCATTAAAAATACTATCAGCAGTGATGGACTGGTATAGTTTTGGCTGACGTGTCATGGCAGTGTGGCTGCAAGCTGACTCACATTTTCTTTCTGACACGACGCTTTGTCAACTCTAGCATAAACATCGAGTGGAGAAAATCCTGTTCTATCTTCCGTAACAACCAATAAATCTCATCCCCAAAATGAAATTCGTCAAAGTCCCTTGAAAGCCAATAATTCACATTGGCATCCCTAAATATACTTTCCTGTTTTTGTTCTGCTTCAGGTGAGATAATGATGCATTTTGCTTCTTTTTTTAATGCAGCATGTTTATCTAGCTGCAGACACATTTTCCCCTAAGACAGGCATCAGTTTGCGCCATAGTCAGAATGTCTTCAGATTTCCATCATGCTCTCTTATGTCATTACAGATGGATAATATGCCTAAACTAAAACAAGGCCAAAGCTGTAAGTATCATTTACAACAATTGCTGTATGGCCTATCACTGTTTACCATAAATATGAACCATCCGATGCTGTTGTGCAAGGAATTCGAGGCATTTTCAGGCTCATAACTTGACTTAAGGGCCTCTCCAAGGTCTGTGGTTGATGTAATGGCCAATAAAGTATAGCTCTTGACAGACTTAAGTCATATGGCGCGGTGCTAAGGAGAGGAGAGAGAGCCAAAAAACAGGGGATGAGAGATCGAGAGGGGCTCTTGTGAGCCGAAAGCTGTTTGAGTCTGTCAGTGTAAATGATGTGAACAGCAGCATCCACAAGAGGCCTTTTCTACACACACACTGCAAAGTACTCCATACAGACACTCAGCATGACCAGTGATGGAGAACAAGAGCAGCAAAAAATCATCTTCTCATGACAGCGGTGATTAGTAGTAATGTTAATTATGAATTATGTTGTCAAGAATGGAGAGGCTGTTAATCTTAATTGAAATGTGCTTTGATTGTGTGCTTCATACACGCTATATATATGCATATTCTTATATTCTTTTTTAAAAAATTTACTAAACCCAATACTTTTTAACACTATAGTGTGTATTGCATCCTATGGCACTTAAATTGAACAGGTTGCTTCACAGTATCCTCTCATGTACTGTATTTATTTCAAATAAACCCCAATTACAGGGTTTTTGTATTGCTGGTTACTCAAAGTAATTAAAGTGATCTAAACATGTTCAACTGAAAACCTTGAATATTTAATGAACATTCTGTTCCTAAAATGAATTTAACAGGACAACCTAAAAAGCTATTTGCAGTATTATTTCATTGCTCTGTTTGCAAAGCCAGGATTGTGCAATTATGGGGAAAATGGAAATTAACATTTATGCATTCATTCAAAGATAATTGCCAAAATCATTCCATTTTATTGGTATGATCAAAATAGCTTTGAAGGAAGTGTTTGAGTTATGAAGCATAAAGGCATTTATGCAGTTAATTTCAGCATAATGAAGTGAGGAGCTTAACATACAACATGACTGCTAGGCTATGTGCAAATTAAAGTTTTAAATGGTATTTTAACACGAGTAGAAAACCTGTCTGATGCAACACACTTTGTTGTTATGTCTTAATGAATTGAGAAGTGCATTTTTTAAGAAGGATTTGGGGAATTTAAAAGAAATATCCAAATACTTTTCCAAAGCATTACTTTACATTTACTCTTAGGTTTCTTCTTTCACATACGGTGCCCTCCACTAATATTGGCACCCTTGGTAAATATGAACAAAGGCAGCTGTGAAAATAAATCTGCATTGTTTATCCTTAGTTTTGATCTTTAATTAAACAAAATTACAGAATTCTATCCTAAATCAATTAAAATGGAAGGAATATCTCATTATGAAATGATTGTTTTTCTCTAGTTGGCCACAGTTATTGGCACCAAATTATTGCAATGCACTTTTCCCAAGATAACATCTGAGGCTACTTCTAAAACAGCTGACGAGATCATCTGGGGGATCTTCTCATCCACCGACCGGTGTGCAGTATCCACCTGGATGATGCGACGGCAGCCATATTGCGCCAGAACGCTCACCACACACCAGCTGATTGGTGAAGAGGAGACAAATTTGATGAAGCCAATCAGGAGAGGGGGATTATTAGGAGGCCATGATGGACAGAGGCCAATGGGCAAATTTGGCCAGGATGCCGGAGTTACACCCCTACTCTTTATCGAAGGACAACCTGCGATTTTTTTTTTTATGACCAGAGAGAGTCAGGACCTCGGATTAACATCTCATCTGAAAGACGGTGCTCTTTGACAGTACATTGTCCCAATCACTATACTGGGGCGTTAGAACCCACACAGACCACAGGGTGAGCACCCCTTGCTGGCCTCACTAACACCTCTACCAGCAGCTACATGGTTTTCCCAGTTGGTCTCCCATCCAGGTACTGGCCAGGCTCAGCCCTGCTTAGCTTCAGTGGAAAACCAATCTTGGTCTACAGGGTGAAATGGCTGCTGGAATTATAAGATTTCTAGCAGAGGCCGTCAGGTTTTGATTTTTGTATCTGTTGGTATTTGCTGCAATCCATCATACCATATAGCTGTTGTCCAGGAGCTCCAGCAAAAAACAAAACAAAACAAAAAACAGGCACAACATTAAAGATCCAGCAGTATCTTTAAACATTAGCATGGTGTACTTTTTGTCCCTATTTGCACCAAACCCATCCGGGGGTTTTGTTGCTAAAAAAGGTCTTTCATCAAAAATCATCTTTTTTCCAAAAGTTTCATCTGGCCAAAGAACCAGGTCCCTTTTGAAGTTCCAGTCGTGTCTGACAAATGAACATGCTGGAGTTTGGAAACCATCCCAATCAACGTGTGGTGATTTATAGGTGCTGTTTGGATTTTTTTTAGGCTTTCTGACCCCAAGATTCAACTAATCTCTGCAATTCTCCATATGTGATAATTTGAGAAACTTTGGCCAGTGCATTAGGGCGATATAGACACGTCCTCTTCCAGGCAGATCAGTAACATCTCTAGTTGATTGGAACTTCTTAACTATTGCCCTGATGGTGGGGATTTTCAATGCCACTTTCTATATTGTGAAGCTCAGCAATCTTTTTCTGCACATCAGAACTATATTCTTTGTTTTTACTCATTGTGATAAAGGATTTGGCCTTTGTGTTTTATCATTTATACAGTCTATATAGTCATGGTTGGACAATTTCATGCTCCTAGTCACCCTGCTGTGCTAAAAAAAACCTTAAATATTAATGGGATAATGGGAATCTACTTCAGATATATTTTACTCAGAAGAATTTCTAGCTGTTCCAATAATTGAGGATCCCCCACTTTCATTTTTTTTACTTGAAGGAAAGATTAGAATTTTTTTTTTTTTTTTTTTTTTTGAATGAAAGATCAAAAAGATTCACAGCGCAGACATATTTTAACAGCATTATTTGGTCATATTTACCAAGTGTGACAATATTAGTGGTGAGCACTGTGTAACCTATATTTTGGGTTTTACAGGTGTGTACATCATTTATAGTGATATAAATTGAGATTGGTATGTGATCATTAATATCAGATGACCAGAACAGTTTTTTTTTTCTATTTAGACTGCAGACTGCTAATATATGCACAGTGGTCATAGCATTTATGCAAAACTGCTGTTTAGTCTACAAAAACCTAAATACATTGGGAGAAAATAATCCAAGTCCTGATTTCCCCATAGAGCAGGATTGAATGGTCTCATTTGCTTCCTGTGGTTTTCAGAATAGCCACTTAGAATAAATGAGTGAATTGTTTATACCTTAACAACTGTGCCAAAAGTAAGTCTTATGAATATTAGCAAAATTAAAATGCATTAAAAAAAAAAGATTGATAAGAATTGCTGAGGCCAATAACTCTTAATATTCTAGCTTTATGTTCATAAAAATGTTTCTATATATCAACGTGTCGGTTGGTCTGTTAACTCATTAATCTTTACCATTATAGAACTGTAACAAATCATGTCTCAGCTAATTAATAATCGTGCTTTATTTTCAATTATAACAATGTGTCCATCTACTTTATTAAAATTTGGGCTTTAGGCTGGAGTGGATTAAGGATTTATGATATTGAAATAAATTAGTCACTGTCCTGCCTAGTATTTCAACTGAGCAACACAAGCGTTTGAGAGGATGTCTAAACACTATAGATATTTTCAGGACACATTTTTCTCTATATTTATCTAATAATGTCAGTTATGATTGTTTTTGATTAACTATAAAGGACCTACAAAGGCTTACTAAACCATTCGATTTAGAAGAACAGACTTCAGGTGGTTCAGTAATCCATAGATTATCTGCAGTCATTTCATCTCTCCGCCCAACCCTAGACCATAAGAATAGTGTCATTACACTGTCAGGTTTGTAGGCTGTCCAATAGCACCATGAAAAAAGGAAAGTGCATTCTACAATCTAACACAATATTATAGAAAGAGCCTCTGCTTGCTCACACGGGATCTTTTTGTATGTTACAGAAGCCTGCGAAAATGATACAGGACTGCAAACATTTGATGAACAACTCAAGGTTCAGGGAAGATATTCATTTTTCAATTTGCTGTAATTATGTGATTACACAATTACATTTCTGCTCTGCTTCATTCCAGGTGCACCTGCAAATAATTGATAGCGCATATTATGTTTACAACTCGTATACTGCATTTATATAACTTTGCCATAATATATGATTTACTCATATATTGCGTTTATTACCAATGCTTTATTTGTTTTTGTAAATTACTGTACAGCTCTTACTTTAAAATATTAACTTTTTACTTATGCATTTTTATATGTTTAATTATACTTTATGAATCCACTCTACTAGAAAACTTCCACAAAGAGATTTATTTTTATTTCAGAATCTTACTTGGTCTGATAACGTCATTATTAAAGGCCCACTGAAGTGCTTTGAAACGCGCCGCATTATTCAATGTGTTGACGTTATTTCCTATGAAACGGCTCCAGCTGTTAGCAGCTCCTCCCCTTTTTTGAAACAGCCAATAGTGTTTCATTAATATACAGTTTGACTAGAGCGCAACAGCGGACCTTCTCTCTCTGTTTGGTAAAGCCAGTTTCCTCTGACACTGTTTACCATCATCTCCTCCATATCGCTTTGAAATGCAGCATTCTGTGCAGAATTAAAATGGGTCGATATGTTTGTATTCTGCGCCGACTCGCGCATATGATCCGTGCTGCGCTCTCGTGTCTGTAGTCTAAATTTAGACCAGAGCCGTTGGGGTGTGTGCTCAAATGAAAGCATATTTTACACTGAATCATTTCCTATCACATATATAGTGCACTAAGTGCCTTTCACCATGTAGAAATTAGTAAATGTGTGTAAACAACTGACCGATTTTTGCAGCAGCTTCAGCAGTGGGTGAAGGCTTTAGATTCTAGAGAGCATTTTGATTGGACAGAAGATTTGACGAGAGTGAAGTCTGCGATGATGTCATCAAAATCTGAGATTCGATTTAACAGAAGTGAGAAACTGTAAAATTGGAATGCTTATATCTCCTAAATGCAAATTTTGTCATAGTTTTGGAACATACCAGCTTATTCATAACTTTAAGGCTAACACAGTCATACTAAAAGCTAAAAAACTTAAATTTAGATTTCAGTGGACCTTTAACTGCGTGATTACAATGGCCTAAAGCCTTAGAAGCTGAAGCGCCCAATTATGGTAAGGGCTGTTAGAAATCCAACATGCTTGATGTTTGGCCAATTATAATGCACTCAGTCTGCTGGCCAGTCAGAGCACTGTGAGCTTTCCGTAAGGAGGGGCTTTGTAGAAGTCAGCGTGTGATGTGTGTTTTGAGCAACCTGTTAGGCTACCATGCTTTAATTATTACCGGTGTTCAGACTCAACAGCGGTTACATCACTTGCACACCGTGGCACTGTCCCCACCATCATTTAGATTTTTTTTATTTATAGTAATACAATGATTTACTTCTTTACTTCAATGATACCTCTGGTCGAAGGGAACATAGATGTATCCTGTGCTCCATTATGGTATCCCACACAATCCTGTTCTCCTGTTCGTGGTCCGTTTGTTTGAAAATGTATGTTTTTAACTAAATGTGTGTTGTCATCTAAGCTCACTCATTTTGCTGTATATCATTAAACTGCTTCTTTAGAAGTATGTCCTGTTCCGTGAGGTGTGCGCGAACGCTACCTTACAAGTCATTGCCTTTTAGGGCAGCGAGGCAACACGTCAGCTGCCTAAGGCACAGCTCTGGAATTAGTGCGTGTGTGTGTGTGTGTGTGTGTGTGTGTGTGTGTGTGTTCTACAGTGATATTTACTCTGGGGAAACAGCTGTGCCCATTATTTGTTCTAAATCCTCATGGATACATTTGCATATGACTGACAAGTTTAATATTAACTCAAATACTGTATCTGGAATAAGAACTTGTTCCTGTGTACATATTCATGTCAACAGTTACAATAATGATAACTTCCAAGTGCCCGTGTGACTACACATTTTATTCATGTATGATTAGGGCTGTAAGTAGCCAACATGCTTTACTGCCATTCAACAATACAAGTGCTACTTCCAATATCTGGTGGTAAAGCAGCAGTTGCCTAGAAACAGCAGTCACAATTCATTCTATATTTGTGATGTTATTGGTTGTGCATTGTGCATTTCATCAGTCCAAGATAAACTGAATGTTCAACAGCATCCCGGATGCTCAGAGGCTTCAGGTGCTTGTCTGATGCCCCGGACCCCAGGGCTCTGAAGACGAGGGATGAAATGACAGAGTTGATCAGCCTGTAATGTTTCAGTCACAGTGTTTACTGGCCCAAGGCCAGTGTGGAAAGAGAGAGAGGAAGTTGAGTCCTTCTTGCCAGAGGCTTCCACCATTTTCTTGTGTTTGCTCAAACAGCTCATAGTTGTAAAATGGGGCTGTAATAAAGAAGAGTCTAGGGAAAATGGCACAATATGGCCGAATCTAGATGTTATTTATGGTGTTAATACCGACTTCAGCACTGTTCTTTCTCCCAGTGGAACCCGAGCAGTCCATGACTCATAATGCTCTAATGACAATACAGATTAGATTGTGGGATTGAGACTGACACAGTCTCATAGTCCCTTTGGCAGGAAATAAGACCTGTTTCAGAGGAAGTTGTTTGGGAACAGTACATTCTGTAGTTGTGGTTAAGACCACCAGCACCACTGGAAATGTTTGAAAAACAAACATAGGTACTTGAAAGTGCTTGAATTAAATAGGAACAAAATTTTGTTGGTGTATAATAATGGAGCTATTACAAAAATTGGACTTTACACGCTGCCAAAGCCAGAATGAAATGTCTCTACTGATTGGGGTGAAAGTAGGACAAACCAGTGCTTTAAGTGGCCCAAAAGAAGTGCCGGTACTCTATTATTATTATTTATTTATTTTTTGCTGACTCCTCTCCTCCCCTGAGGTAACAACAACTATATTGAAGGGGTTTTATACGTGGGGTTTCTAACTTCTGAAAAGAAAATAAGTGACAATCATGGTTCTTTAAGAAAATTAGGGACATAAGGGACACTCAAAGTACTGTACCACAGTGTAGTTATTTCAGTGTCTGCAGTTAAGTGTGTGTATAAAGGCTCTCAGACAAACACATTTGAGTCATTCTGTGTCAATATGTGCCAAATTTCTGAAAATTTCCCAGATTTTGCTAATTTTGTTTCTGAAGAAATACAAAATATGGATGTATATTTACTGAGTAATTCAATATTTTGTAGTGGGGGTCAGAATGACAATTTTCACAGGGGTGTAAAAATGACTTTAGAAAGATGGCATCATTTTATTTTCACACAGAGATTGGTAGGTCTATTAGTGAAATCTGTTGAATTTAGAAATCTTTGTTGCATTATAAGCCAACGGTGACACTTCAAAAGGGAAAAAGTTTTTTTTTTTTTTTTTAAGTTTGCACGCCTTTAATTCATTTTGAAGATACCTTAATATCCTTTTAGATTCCAGTTCTTAAAACACTTTTTACCTTTGGTTCCTTAATTTTAAGGCCCATTAATTTCCAGAGATATAGCGATCTCAATGTGGCCCCATGAGTTAATTGGTAACCATTTTCAATGGTCTCATTTTTTCTGAACAACAAATAAACTAGAAATGTATCTTTTTTTTTTTTAGATACATTTCTTTTAGATATACAATTGAACATTGCTTTCTGAGTGCCTTTAATATGTTTCCCATACTGTGCGTGTAACTCTTTAGTTTAATACTAAAGTATTAAATATATCTCAATATACTTCTATATTCTCGTTCTTAATACAATTTTCTTTTGTAACTTTAATTTTAATGGCCCTATGGTTCAGTCAAGTAGGCATAATGTGACTCCATACTCAAATTACTGTATATTTATTTTCTACACTAAAGGGATATTAAATACCATCAACCTCTGTTCAAAATTATAAAACATAAAAGTAATTTTTTTCCCCTCAGTAAGATATATATATGGCATACAATATAATAACAATAAAACATTTTATAAAACAATGGCACTTAAGTTTGAGTTTATGAATACGACAAGTTACTTAAATATTAAATATTTAAAATACTGCATTAACTTACAATTATAGTGAAAGACGACTTCCCTTTTTGATCACGTCTTCCATGAGGGAGAGTGCATGCTTTTTTTTTTTGCATGGCTGAATGTTGGACTCATGAACAATGATCACGTTGTTTGCATCCGCCCAAACTGATTTGCCGAAAATCTAAATGCAAACAGTTAAAGGGATTCGCTGTTAGCGGCCATAGAGAACACCGGCAGAGGATTCTGCCGGGTCTTAAAGCCTTCTGCAAACGGTTGTTCTTGGTGGGACGAATTAGGAAACGTGCATTATACGGTTGATGGGCAAAGTATTTTTGAGTGCATTATAAAAAAATAAATTATTGTTAATAAATTATTATTTACGATATTTTGAAGTGCCCACGATAACAATATCGTGCATATTCATGATCGTGATATATCGCGTTACCGAAAATCGGCACATGCCTAATACACACACACACACACACACACACACACACACACACACACACACACACACACACACACACACACACACACACACACACACACGCAGTGGGTACAGAAAGTATCCCCTTTAAATTTTTCACTTACGTTTTATTGCAGCCATTTTCTTAAATCTTTTAAGTTCTTTTTTTCTTCTCATTAATGTATACACAGCACCCCATATGAACAGAAAAACAGAATTGTTGATATTTTTGTAGATTTATGCAAAAGACATACGACTTCATTAGTTAACATGTTAATTCATTATTACCAAACTGAATGTGAAAAATACTTATAAAGAATTAATTAGTCTAAGTAATATTAATTTCTTAGTTACTGTTTAATAAAAATTTTTTTTTGATCTAAGATAAAACTAACAATGATCAGTATTTCTTAACTAACATTACCAAAAACATTATACTTTCTGTAACAAATGTAGCTATTGCTCAATCTTAGTTAATGCATTAAATAATGAGACTTATATTAATTTGTTACCTGTTGTTCTTTATAGCCTAATTCTTTTGCACTTTAATCTGTTTGAAAATTTTACTTTTACACCTCTGGAAAAAATTAAGAGACCACTTAGCATAGATTTTTTTCTTCTTCTTCCCAGAGCTGTATATATTTTTGGTGTATTGTATTATTGCATTTCAACATTCTGTTATTTTTGTTCTTACAAAAATAGTTCTTAAAGCTGTTATGCTATGACGACACTTTTTTGCAACTTATTTCAACATCGTATACCGTGATAAAAGCTTCAGCAATTAATTGCAACATGAAAAATTGATATCGGCACATTCCTACTTAGAACCATGTGATTTTCAGTTTTTCAATTTTTAATAAATCTGCAAAAAATGTCAACAATTGTTTTTCTGTCAATATGGGGTGCTATATGTACATTAATGAGAAAAAAAATATGTAGTTAAATGATTTTAGCAAATGTCTGCAAAATAACTGCAATATATAGGGAAAAATGTAAGGGGGTCTGAATACTTTCTTTACCCACTGTATATAAACTTGTCAAAATATCAGAATTTTGCATTAAGCACTGCAGTGCAAATGCTAGGGGGAAAAATCTAATAAGAAAGAAAGCTCACTGCTCCTAATTTATTTATTTTTTGCTCTTTATTACAGACTGTTTACCTGAATATTTGCTTGGAAAAACTTCAGTAAAAAAGCAATATTTCCGTACTTTTTATATTTAAGTTTCTTATTATTTGTTAAAATAAATATTAATATTTAATTGTATTTGCAGCTATATTGGTATTGACTACTGATATTTTTGTGTTGTGACAATAGTGCGGAGTCATTTAATAGTGCTGACGTAGTGTCATGAGACATTAGCATACATATAGGCTTATGAAGGGTTGATCATCAGACTTCATCTAAGAAGTCACACTGAGAGAAAAACACAATGTCAGCATATACAGTATGTTTAATATGGATATAGGTGAGTGTTGAATAATGTATCTGGATAGATTACCAGACTCATGTCAAACAACTGTAGCACTTTTACAAAGGTCAAATTCAAGCTTCATCCTTCAGGGCTTCTACTGTGGGCTACTAGAGGACACCATACTTACATATGCAATAAATTCCCATCTATCTTTTGCAATATTTAAAGACAAAGGCATGTTCACAGTTTCATTGCATGGCTGGTATCCCTTCAGCAGCCTGTTAAAAGATATATCATATCATACACGAGACAGCTAAATGTATATGGAAATGCACTTGGAGCACCTGTCACATGCCGCTGGCGACTTAAGATGGAAAAAATATGAAAATGTGAAGGCATTGCTCAAAGTACATTAAAAGACGAAAACTGCCCGAAGGCCACAGCTGAATGCTTCACAGGCTCAATGAGAGAGATGTTGCTCTGTCAGATGTACTGAGATGACCATTCGCAGCCTACCTTATTCATGCTTCCTGGACTGGATGACAAACAGAAGTGTCACTTAACTTTTCTGCCTTTTGTGGTGTTATATTTATTTTATTTTTTCTCTTCTGAAATGAGCATCAGGGGAAAAGTTAAGCACAGATATGTGCATTAGGGTTGAATGCTAAAACAGGCCCTTTGGGGGTGGACTGATAACATGTGCGTAATCAGATTACTTTTTTTTTCACAATAACCATTTAGTGTTTAGCTTGTTAGAAGTCTAAATGTGCCTTATCAAATTCCAGATAGTTTTGTGCATGTTCGCTTAAAGTCAAGTTTTTCTATGTAGTTGCGTGTGGCTGGTTCGTATGCTAGAAGTAATGCCTTTAGCAGAGAGGTACCAGGAGATATGAAAAAAAATACTGAAATTCAGTTTAATGACTCGCAGTGCTATTATTTCCACAAAAGAAGTGCCTGCAATCTGGGGTAATTAAATAATGCAAAGTTTCAGTGGGGGTTAGGGGATTGCAACAACATCCCTGTGGCCCTCTGTCGCTTTTATCTGCTGCATGCAGGAATTTTGCCATTTACAGCCACACACCTCCTAGAGAAGTTCCATTCCCTTTATCTACCTACCTTTATTTTTAGAGTAATCATTCTATGTAGATGAGTTAAAGGTGCACTATGTAACTTTTCTTTCGGCTAGAGGTCGCCTATTCAAAACAAAGGCGTTGTTTGATGACGGCCATTTTGAGCGGAGAATCTTGGTACATGTGGCCTTCACCTCATAGCCGGTGGAAAAGAATTGTTATAGGACTCTGGCATCATGTTTATGAATGTGATTATTAATGTTACTGTAGTATGAAGTAGAGCAGAGCGATTGTTAATAAAATGAATGCAACACGCCTCGCAGCAGCACTTTTATTACGCCACAGTCGCTGGCGCCACCTCTGCTTTTCCAGTCATGAGTATGAGGTAACATAGCTCTGTTTATCATATTAGATGCATCTGAGTGTGTTGAAATGATGTTACAATGTTACTCTGTTAGCTGCTTTGACACTTGTTTCACACTGCAGTAAAAGCGTAAAGCGTTTCTGCTAAATAAAACTGGAAACCGATGGTAATGCAGATATGACAGAAATGACAGGCGACTCCCTCACACGTACTGGTTCATTGGTTGAAATAAATTTCTCATGATATACAATAGTTGAAAACATTTGGAAAATTGTAAGTATTCAACAGAACAAAATATATCACTGGCCTTGTGGTTTTTGGATATTTTACTGCAAAAATTTTACATAGTGCACCTTTAATTCAGAGTCTATGATTACTTGTTTTGAGAGCGCTATATTGCTATCATAATAAATCTGCCAGTTTCTTATTAGGGCAAATGGGGTAAATTTACTAAAGACTGCACCACTTTTTCACATAGTATAACACAAACACCTGCATCTTTTTCTCTAACCATCACCCACAATCAACTTTAATGTGCTCACTAAACTGGTATTAAAGCTATTGTCATGCTTTTCAGCACAAACACCTGTTTTATCATTTCAATTGGATTCATAATAGATTATTCATAGAAATGTACTAGAATTTACTAGAATAGCTTATTCATGTAAATTCATAGAAAATTCAAATAAAAAAAACATTAGAATTTCACTTAAATTTAGTGTTTTCTATTGATCATGGTAGCAGTACTGTACTGTCTCTGTACTGTCTCCGTAAAATCGGCAGAGGTGTAAAGAGTACCTGAAAACCATACTTGTGTAAAAGTACAGCTCCGTTACAGCGAAAATGACTCCATTACATGTTACAAGTCACCAATTCCAATACTGCTTGAGTAAAAGTCTTAAAGTATCTGATTTTAACAGTACTTAAGTATTTTATTCATACTAAATATAGGCTCAATGATGCACTTGTCCTTGACACCTGAGAGAATGTGAAAATAAGAAACAACTGATTTGTAAGATAAGAAATTAAGTTTATTTTCTAAAAATAAAACTTAACACCTCAATATTGTAATAAATCAAGGTCGACACAACAGCCTTTTAAACGTCTACAAACTAGTCCTGGTTGGTATAGCGGTTCATACCAAATACAGGTATTTATTTGTGTTATGATATGAATTTTGATTATACTGCAATACCATTATATGGCGCTTAAACAACGTTACGCGGCAGTTTATATGGGGTCCTGTTTCACAGTTGAACTGTAGTAAGAGCACAGCTGAGATTGCAAGGCTGAATCCGCAATCACCCACTGCAGCATCATTCACTATTCCCTACATTATCCACAATATTATTGTTGTTCACTTGAAGGAGTGAATGAAAATGAGTGTGAGCAGAGCGAGTGCATAGATGTTTTTTGTGGACCCATTTCATATGCTCTAATCATGAACTAGCAGCATGTATGCGCGCACATTTCATCATGTTTTCTTTAATGAAATGTATGCAAAGGACACTGATAAAAGTACGTCTGATCACGACAGTGATGACACCATAGATTATTCTGTTACATGGAAGACAATGATATAAGTTAATAAACAAACAAACTGCTGCAGAAAAAGTTAGGTGAAAATTACACTTGTCACTGGATTGAAGATTTCCTCACTGGCAGACCTCAGGTGGTGAGAGTAGGACAGTTCACCTCCACCTCCATCACAGTGAGTGTGGGAGCTCCACAGGGCTGTGTCCTCAGTCCCCTGCTCTACTCTCTCTACACGCATGACTGTTTGTCCACACACAGCTCCACCTCTGTCATCAAGTTTGCGGATGATACTGTTGTCCTGGGCCTCATTTCCAACAACAATGAGACCGCATACTTGGATGAGGTGGAGCAACTGACATCATGGTGCCAAGACAACTGTCTCCTTCTGAATGTGAACAAGACCAAAGAACTGATTGTGGACTTCAGGAAGAGACAGCAGCGGTCATATTCCCCTCTCATGATCAGCGGGACACCAGTAGAGAGAGTGAGCAGCTTCAAATACCTGGGTGTCAACATCTCCGAGGACCTGACCTGGACTGCACATATCCAGTCTCAGGTGAAAAAGGCCAGGCAAAGACTGTACCACCTGCGCCAGCTGAGGAAATTCCGGGTCTCACCAGCTATCCTGAAAACTTTCTATTCAGGGGCGATAGAAAGTTTACTAACTCAGTGCATCACAGCGTGGTATGGTAACAGCACCAGTCACGACTGCAAAGCCCTGCAAAGAGTGGTGCGCTTGTCCGAGCGCATCTCAGGGTCAGCTCTCCCGTCTCTGCAGGACATCTACATCAAACGATGCAGAGGCAGAGCTACAAAAATCATCATGGACATTAATCACCCGGCCAACCCCCACTTCACCCGGCTGCCTTCTGGTAAGCGCTTCCGTAGCCTGATGGCCAAAACTGAGAGACTCAGGAGGAGTTTCTTCCCACAGGCCATCAGACTCCTGAACGCTGTCACTTAACAACATGTGACTTCACCTCACTTCAGTATTAACAAACTCACATACTGATATTGCACTGCACTTTATTCTTGTGTTCATGTCACTACTCATTATAATGCTGTTTGCACATTACACTCCTGCACTTCTGTTATCCACAGATTTATTTTTATAGTCTCCAGTTTACTTTATCTCACTTATTTTATTCCACATCTCTTATTTCTTTTACTTGATTTATTCATAATTCTACATATGTATATATATATAGCACCTTATCCTATTCCTATTTTATCCTATCCCTATTTTATAATTTATTGTGCTTTTTTTGTTAATTGTTATTTGCTGTCCATGGAGCGGACCTGTTTACATTTCACTGCCGGTTGTATTCTGTATAACTGTGTATGTGACAAATAAAACTCTTGAACTTGAACTTGAACTTGAACTTGAACTAGGTGTCATGCAAAATCTGTTGTGTAATTGCATTACTCAACACAGATGTATTGGAGTAAAACACATTTACTTGTTTAAAAATGTAGTCAAGTAGAGAGTAAAAGTTGCTAATATCTTTGATACGCAATAAAACTACAAAGTAGCCAATAAGATACTTAAGTACAGCAACTAATTACATTTACTCAAATACTTAACACTTCTGAAAATAGGACTTTGCCCCACTCAAATTGCATTCATCAATTTTTCTGCCGTTTGCATGCTTCCTAATCAGATGTAAAAACAACAAAGAGCACACAACAGGTGCTCATCATTAAACCGTTTCAGTAAACCAACTACATTCAATTATACCTTGTGTGTTGTATATTAATATATATGTGTGTATGGGAGATAATATGACCCCCCCCCACCCCGAGTAAGTGAGAGAACAATTTAATTTGAAGTACAAATGGAAACCAGCAGATGCTCAGACTCTTACAAGCAGCCGTTATCTCCTCTTTACCGTTCTCCAGCTCATTGAAAACCAATGAATTCTTTGCCCTCACACACACACACACCCACACAGATGCCATTCTCCCATACCTCCTCCTCTCTCCTGTCTTTCCTGTGAAGGCACTAGAGGCTGGTTCTCTGAGGAGTGCTTAAAATCCTGAGAGATGGAAAGCAGACTGAGCATGCATTGAGCTCTCAGCCCATTCAATCTGTGGGTTATAATGGTTTTCACAAACATCAGAAATCCTCTCATCTCTAAACATCAAGCTCTATTCAAATCCCTGCCAGACTGTGGAACGCCTCCCCGTAAAATACTGCAGCTTTCATTGTCTCCCTCTCAGTCACTTATGGCACTTCATGCCCCTCGAAAACATCTATACCATCAAATAATCAAAACAGAGCGCGCTCTCGCTCTTCTTTTCACGTCACCTCTTTATATACGAAAACCAAGAATTCTTTTGGATTCACTTATCCATTCGCATTCAATGATGGCTAATTTAGTGGCTTTTTTGTTTTTTCACAAAAAAATTAAATTCAGATCAGACCTGTTGAGTTTAGAAAATTAACTTCACCTGCTTAAGTGTAAACAAACAAATAGATAAGGAAACACACACATGAAAATGTAATGTAAATAATCACATACTAATAATAATGCTTGACCTTTATGAGTGGGTATCATAAGTGTCTAGCGCTGATTGTTTTAATTATTGTATTGTCATGTAATGAATCGGTCTGTAATTGTCAGACATTTTAAAAGCTCTATTAAAAAAATCTAACCTGTTCAGTTCATACCCTCGACAGTAGTAAAAAGCTAAACATGTCTAAACATATCTAAAAATAGCAAACAAGTCAATAGTTATTGATGCATATCAAGAAGCAAATGAAAATACAATAGTTCCAACGACACCCACTCCATGTAATGAGTCAGATTGGAATTACATCAGCCACTTTAAAAGTTAAGGATAATGCAACTAATGTTTCCTCGTTTTGCTGGCAACATTTTGTTTTGCAATCAAAGCTAGATGTGGGTAGCTTATAATGTAATGTGCCTTTTGAAATGAGTGTCAAGCATTCTGTACACCTGCATTTGCCTACTCTAGAAACAATGGACTGTGATGTTGGGGACAGGTGAGAGGACAAATCAGCCCACAGATGACGCCATCACTGAGGAAAATGGTTTGTGAGGTTAGGTAAACAACTCAGGGCTCTATCATACACCCAGTGCAATGCAGTGCCAGGCACGACTCAGATGTGTTTTGCTAGTTTTGGTCTGACGCAGTTATCATTTTCACGTTTTTGTTTAAATAGCAAATGTACTTGCGCCCATCTATTCGCCCGTGGGCATGCTGGTCTTAAAATGAGATGTGATTAGTCGCATTGTTGGCGCGTTGCTATTTTTAGGCAACTGCAAACCACTGCGTCACTCACCAACAAAAACTTGGTCTAAAGTCAATGGCGCAATATTTATTTGTTATTTAAAGAGCGTTTTTATAATATGCGCCTATAGGCGGGTGCTGCTTATTACTGCTTATTACACACGAAAGGACGTGCAACAGCACACTTGTTTTTTTGTTTTTTTTTCTGCTATAGGCGGGGTCCACAACACATGCGCTTACACTCTGCTTATTACACACACATGGATGCGCAGCAGCACATATATTTTTTTTCCCGCTCTCAGACGCCATGCCGTGTGAATAGCAATCCGCCGTGGCGTGAGCACAACTGGCTTTTAAAGGGAATGGGAGATGAGACTGATTGGTTTATTGCACATTATAACCAATACACACCCATGACTTATTAAGAGAATAGGTACAACCCATTTAGACCATTTCGGACACGCCCTAAGTGCACTTGTGATGTGCGCTTTAGACCATGTGCTTAGATTGTTAAAGTAGGGCCCCTAATCTCAGGTTGAGGTCTTTAGGTTTTGCATCTGATAATTATCTGTATCTATTAACAAGCACATTTTAATTTAAATAAAATAAAAAGTTATAATTTTAATTATAACTTAAAAAGAACAATTGTATTCATTGAATTGTGGGACTCATCAAAAGTTTATACAAAACTTTAAGAAAGAGAAAAGTGAGTGCTATTCCTCATTTATAGTTTTGAAATGCAGTTATATTAACCAATAAGCTACTCTCAAAAACCCTATATTGCTCAAAATATGAGCGATACAAATCTCTTTAAACTTGGTTTGTGCACACTGACACACAAGGGCCCTTGTTCACATTTCCAAATGCTTGAAGCGGCCTTTCAGCTATAGATGAGAGCCTTTCTATTCAACAGGTCCCTCAACAGTCTCTGTTTGATCATAATTTAGAGAAAACCAACTCTAGCAGGCATATTCATGATTATTTTATGAGTTTTTTTTATGTTTATTATGCATCAGCTGTTTAATTACAATCTCTTTCTGAATTCTATTTACATAAACAAACTATATATGGATATTTAGACTGTGTATATGTCTGATCTTCCTTTTGGCATCCCTAAAAAGAGTGTTTGTTTGCATTCCTTGATCTTATGAGAGTGCGCCTCAGACATGAAGGCCGGCACAAAAGCGGTGATAAACAGGCATTATGAACCCACTCTGTTTCTTCTAAGCATGTCCTGTTCAGTGTAAAGGCTGATAGGCTGTTGTCCAAGTATATACTGTATAGCACAGCTAAGAAAATCTCCTCAAAAGTGCCCTGCTCCACTGGATTTTCCACTGCGGGACCTGTTCATTGCACCTTAATTCCTGTTTACATGTACAGTATATTTCTGTTCATATTCATTATTTTATGTATGTATTTTTTTTATTATTTATTTGTTTTGTCTTATTTTTAGCAAGTTGCATTTACTTGAATATTTGTGTAAAACGAGGTTTGTTGTGAGAGGTTTTGGTTTGTTTTTTTAATTTCGCTGTTCTAGTTAATTCTGTGAGGACAAATCTTAATGCTTAAAGGGGTACTTCAGCGCTGGGAAGATGAATCTGTATTTAAACTGGGTCATCAATGCAGTAGAAATGTGAATTATTTTTTGAATTTGGTGTCTTCTAGACTGAGAAAGGACAGAAAATGTATTTTTGTCTCATGGGGATGAAAGACTACAATTCCCAGAATGCTTCACTGCCCTGTGAGGCCATTCCCAACACAACCAACTTGATTACTGTGACTGAGTTGGAGAAGACACTACAATTAAAAACTGAACGTGTCTGTTCAATATAATGAGTGAGTCACCACGCGAGTATCACAGCTCTGAGCACTAACTGCAGGAGTGATGAGAGCTGAGGTAATTGCGACTACACTCGCGGCATACATTCACAACGCGAGTTCAGTCTGGCGCGTTTCAGTTCATGCCTTTGCAAGCTTAACTTTCATAGAAATTAATTTGAGAAGTTAAAAGACTTACATTGCTCAACATAGCTCTGTTTAAATGAGTGCCTGTAGCTGCCAGCTGAGCTCTCTCTGCGAGCTGAGTGTGACCGCCCATCCCCCATGCGCGGATTCAAAACATGCGGAAATGGCTCCCTCTGCTGGCTGTAGTCTTTAGCCTTTGGGCAAGCATTCCTCCTATGATGCAAAAATCGTCAATTTGCATCATAGGAGGAATTTTTCCACAAATAAAATGCATAAATCTCTTATCTCAGGGGGATATGAGGGGGGAAAGCTCAATCATTTTAATATACACCAGGGTTTCTACTGATACGAAGCCATATGCTAATCGCTGAAGTAACACTTTAGTCATATGTTTGCATTGTAGAGAATTGCTCTCGTTTCTTTTGGGCAGGGTCCTTTTCTATTCAAGCATGACCATGGCACAAAACAAGGTTCATTTAGAAATTGTTTACTGACTCTTGTGAAATAACTTGATTGGCCAACACAAAGGCCAGATTTGAACCCTATAGAACACCTGAACCTGCAAGCCAGACCTTATCACCATCATGTCAGCCTGACCTCCCTGACCCCACTTTCTGAATGGCAGCAAATCCATGCATTCATGTTCTCTAACCCTAACCCATCTAGTGGAAAGGAAGCCGTTATAGCAGGAAAGGGATTGATTGATGCTATTTGCCATGCTTTTGATAGCTAAGCTAATCAAGTTATTTTGGTTACTTTTAGTCATGTCATTTTTGCTTCTTTTCAGCTTATCTAAATGTTTTTAGGTTGTACAGTTAATAAGAAATAAAAAACATTTACTCGATTAGGACAATTCAACTTAAATTCATATTAATTAAGTTTTTTTTTAAAGTGAACCCAAGTTTGATATCTGTGTGTGTGTCTTATCGTAATTTTATCAATCAATGATTTGCACTTTAAAAACCACTGGGTTCAAAACAACAATTCTAGGACAGAAACCATCTTGGGTTCATTTTACCCAACACTTTTATAATAAATCTGATAAAATTGTCTACAATTGTTTTTCTTTCAATATGGGGTGCTATGGTTACATTAATGAGAAAAAAATGAACTTGAATTAATTTAGAAAATGGCTGCTGTAGTATAACAGTAAAAAAATTTAAGGGGTCTGAATACTTTCCTTACCCACTGTATATTGTTAAGGCGGTAGTGTGTACGTTTTGCCTCTTTGTCGCCATCTTGCTTCGAAAGCTAAATTGCAGTTATTTGTAGAGTTATCTTCCTTATGTGGGTTGTGCATCAGCACGGCTTAATTCATCTAATGTTTTCAGGTGTATGTGTGGGTTGTCTGTTAATGCATCAGTGTGGATATTCAATGTACATCGGAATTTATGTTGGAAGTATATCTAAAACAAGAATTTTCACAGAAAATGTCATCATATGCTTCTGACTAGAGCTGCATGATTAATCATATTTTAATCGTGTTAACGATATCTGGTTCTCTCGATTGATTTCAAATAATCGTCACCATACGGCCCACTCGTTATTTATCCTTAAAACATGTTTTTTTTTCTTTGGGGTTTGTGTTGGTAACGGGCCTCCACAAGTAGTCATGCTTGTGGTTGCCAGATGCTAAGAGCATAAATCCTCCAAATAGAGCTTATCCCTTAAAATTATACACTTTGTCATCCTGGTGTTTTACTTAATCTTTGCAATCTGGCTACCCTATGCATGCGGTCCCTCTAAATGCGGAAGTTGAGCCTATGATCTGAAAACATATGCGCTGGAGTTTAGCGATCTCCACAGCAAAATCATACTTCAGTGTAAGTGTCATACAGCCCATTTTTGTTTCTTCACAAGACACTTGTTCTATTTGTGTGACTAAATCTGCCATGATCAAACCTTCAGCGATGAATTTCAACAAATGCACATACGGATCTCCACCTTACTGTTTGCAGCATAAATGCACCTTTTCAATCGATGTGACAATTCATTCAGGAAAATGAACAATGTAGAATTATTGGATATAATATTAGGAGTTTTGCTGTTTTATCTTTTGAAGTTTTCATATTGTAAATCAGTTGAAAATTATATCGCCAATGGCATGTTCTAAAATGTCCAAAATAGCACATTCCAAAAATAGCAAAAACTATGACTTTTTTTCAGCATTGTCTTCTCTTCCGTGTTTTCAAACCTCAAATAGATTCAAACGGTCATGAATCAGCGGATTGATTCATGATTCGGATCGCTTGTCAAACTGCTGAAATCACGTGACATTGGCAATCTTAATAAAGTCTTAGTTTTTGCTTTTTTTGGACCATAAAGTATTTGCGATGCTTCAAGAGATTCTAATTAACTATCTGATGTCACATATGGACTACTTTGATGATGTTTTTATTCCCTTTCTGGACATTATAGTGTGAATACACTTAGATACGCTCTCGGACTAAATATAATATATCTTTAACTGTGTTCCAAAGATGAACGGAGGTCTTACGGGTGTGGAACAACATAAGGGTGAGTCATTAATGACATAAATAACATTTTTGGGTGAACTTACCCTTTAAATATTTTTCATGTTAAGTGTTTTAGAATGTTCCGAGCCAGAGACATTTTTTAATATCATAGTTCTTTGCTTTAAGAATTTGCAGAGCAATCTAATTCTGTGGTTTGTTTCATTTGCAAATTAATTGTGTTGCTTTAAAGGGATCCCCTGGTGTTGAGACTTGTATGGCTTAATATAACATCAATGATGTCTCTTACTGAGCCCTGCCGATATTTATTCCTGTTTTTGCACGGGGCTGGTCGTATTCCCTCGTTAGGTAATATATATTCTCTGCAGTTTGAAATCTTCTACTGTTTACTACTGGTGATGCCCCAGAAGTAAAAATGATGATTGTCATTTAGAACTTTCAGGATTAAAAGCCGCCATCAAAATGACAAGTTTAATTCCAATCCAGCTGCTCCAAGAAGAGGCTACAAATGATCCACCACCTGCAGCATCCACACATGCAATATACTAACCAGAACTCCTTGATGTTAACGGACGTGACATGATGACATAAAGATGAACAGTGACTCGTATTTCCCATTACAACCATAAATTCCAATTAAATTAGAAAACATACAAGTTAAACGTTGTGAATCGCGCTAAGGTAAGGTGATAGTTTTGAAGAATGATTGGTTATGTGCTTGCTCAGTAATTGATTTTGGAAAATGTCTAACCAAAAAAGTTATGAATTGCAGCTTTCAATTGAAACTTTTGTCTATGTATTATGATGGTGTTGTTGCCAGTAGGCTGAGAACTATTGCATTCAGGATGATGGGAAATGACAGTCTTCCGCGCTGTTTTCCTCTAATAACACAATAGCATAGTGTTTTTCAACAAAAGAGGCAGTAAATGACTGCCAGCTTGTGATAAAGACCTATTTATTGAATGCTCAGCTCTTTTTTTGTTGTTTTATACAAGTTTAATACAGGTTTCAGGAAAACACAGGCAAAACCTAATCTGTCAAATAGCTACTGGCTGTACAATTCAGTCCATGATTATCTGCAACTGAAAATGCATCCTAGAATTCATGAATAATGTCCCACGTTTTGAACAAGTACCTAGTTGTTTTTCAAAGAAAGCTGTTTCAGTGAATCGCTTTTCATTTGAAAGGAAGAATAGGCACAAGCAACCGCCTGTAACTGATAGCCGAGCTGTGCAGCAAACTTTCAACATCTTTAATATTTTATCTGTGCGGCATCTTTAGTTTATAAAACCTCCACCTCTCTTCAATCCATAAATCAGCATCAGCTTCAGGGAAATGACCTTTAAAGCAAAGCCCTGAAACTGAAGCTTGGAAAACGAAGATTCATTTTCTGTCCCTGGAGTTCCTTTACTGGGGCATTATAATAACCATATTAGGTCTATCAAACTACTCATCCTATCTCAAAAAAATCTGGCAGTACCTGTCAGATATGTGTCAGCGTTTTAAGTAAATTATACTAATTCCCATGCAAATCTTTACTTTTAATCCTGCTGACCGATTTTATCGAGTAGTCCCATGTAAATGGAGTTAATGGGATCATGATAGCACGACAATTTTCCGTAATGGGTCAAATAGTTCTGGATTGATGTCGCCGTGATTTTGTTTGTGATGCAATCTAATGTAATGGTGTGAAAGCTAATGCGAGAGCTGATGCAGAGAAGTTAATTCCTACGAGGGCTTTTTTGGCCCATTGCTAATGCTGTCTGCTGTGACATTTCATTATTCACTGCTGGCCTTCATCCCAATGCAAACAACCAGAGTTCTGCAGTGACAACTAGATGCATTCTAATCTTACTGCCACCTAAAATAGCCTCTGTGAATCTCAGTGCGGCATTTGAGTGAAAGCATAAAGTTATGCCTATTAATTTGCCCTATACCTGTAATGTCCACACCTCAATTAGAGCTGCACTGTTAGCAAAATCACTTGACATCAAGAGATAAATGTGGAAAGTATGCAGTCAAAATGGGCAAAGTTGAAAGTTTATTTGAGTCCAGTGGGTCTCGCTCTCACTATCTCTCTCTCACACACATAGACAAACACACTTTCTGAGTATAATGACTGGTTTTCATGCACAAGAATGGGCAGCCGGCTGTCTGAGTGTGATACTTGTAATGAAAGCTTCTTGCAGGAGCACATGCCCTTGGTAATATTCCTTCCATTGTACACACCACACAGCCTATGCAAATGAGACAAGTAACACCCAAATTACTGCTATTTCCTTAAGGAAACTTGTGCTAAAAAGTCTTTTAACTAAACACAAACTCTAGAATAAGATAAGTATACTAAACTGCAAATAATTTGACCTTTCGCATGTTAATACCTTTTTAATCTTTTTACTTTAAGGTCCCGCTTCAGTCACACTGTCTGTGCCTGACATTTTATGTATGTTGCAGGCACACTTTTTCAGATGCTCAATGTTTTATGTGTATAATCCAGAGTATTTTATTAAATGAGCAAATGGGTGGTTGTTGTGCATTTGACAATTCTTCCATTAAAACAAGGTAAAAAGCACCATTTGGCTCGCTTGATAAAGTGTCCATGATTTTATCACATTAACATTTACAGCCATTGCAAGTATGGGACTGAATTGTGAAAGCATATAAAATGGATTTGGCGCTGCACGATTTGATGGAATTGCAGGATGGATTGTAAGTCAATAGTTATGAATTGTTGGCCAGTATTAAAAGCATTCATCCTAAAGACCTAAAGTAAATCTGTCTTGTTTGGCACTAGGTTGATGCAATGAGCAATGGTTACAGTGAGCAATAGTTGCAGGTAATTTAGACCAGGGGTTTTCAAACTTTACTATGCCAAGGACCCTCAAATATGATGCACCTTTATGGGGGACCCCCTTAAATCCATCTTTATATTTTTATGTATGAAAAAAACATTTAAACTGTTTGATAAATAGTAAGTGTGACATTTTAAATACAACATTGTTTCCAAATTTAAATTGGATATACTTAAAGGTCCCATTCTTTGCGATTCCATCTTCAAACTTTAGTTAGTGTGTAATGTTGCTGTTAGAGCATAAATAATACCTGTAAAATTATAAAGCTCAAAGTTCAATGCCAAGCGAGATATTTTATTTAACAGAAGTTCCCTTTCAAAGCCTACAGTGAACGGCCGGTTAAGACTACACCTCTGCACTTCCTGCTTTAATGACGCAACTAAAACCGTTTGTTGACGAACCCTCCGTCCACAAGAACAAATTCGGGGGCGTGGTCCTTTTGCTCTTGCACGTTGAGAATAGGAAGCGTTGTTTTTGTAGAGTGTGTTTGTCGCCATGCCATTGAAACGCTGTTATTTTCATCCCGGAGTCAAATCACCTTTGTTTGGCCTTCCCACGGACGCTGTACGGAGAGATCGTGGCTACAGTTCATGTTTAACTCAGTTCCGGAAAATTATAATCACAATTTAAAATTGTGCAGCACATTTTGCTGAAAAATGCTTCCTCAATCTCAATCAGTTTAATGACGGATTCGCAGAAAGATTATTCTTAAAAGATGACGCAGTTCCCTCTTTGTCTGGAGAAGGCATTGTTTATGGACCACAACTGGTAAGTGTATTTTATTATTTAAGTTGGTCCGTTTAACAGTTTATGTAACTCATTACACAAAGTGCAACACTGTTTAGCTTAGTTAACTAATGTTAACTAACTAATTCATTCAGACACCATCGATTGTTGGTGTTTGTAATGATCAGTTTAAACTACTAAATAGACAGCTTACCATTCTGAAACATCCAGTAAAAGTCTTTCCTGAGCAGGTTGTAATCGATCCTCTTCGATATTCTCCGGGTCTGATTCCGGCTCAAATTGATAAGGCAATATAGACATTTTTGCAATAACATTGAGCGCGCGTATCTCCCCGTTATGGTTAAAGGCGGGACCTTTCCGGGCAATGTGCGCTAAGCTGCTGTCCAATCACAGCGCAGGAAGCGCTGGCCCAATCAGAACTCGTTACGTATTCCTGAAGGAGGGACTTCATAGAACAAGGAAATCATCAGGCCGTTTTTAGGACAGAGGAAACAGCGCTGTACAGATAAGTCAATTGTGTGAAAAATACTGTGTTTTTTTACTCGCGAAACATGAACTCATGTTATATTGCACACTGTAAACATAATCAAAGCTTCGAAAACATGCGAAGAATTTGACCTTTAATATTGGACGTATAAACCTGAAGAAGGTGTTCAATTAAAAATTACTTGTATAAGCAACTTTCACAATAAATGTATGTACTGGTAAGCAGCTTGCGTACTGCAATTAATCATTCTACACTACGAACCCAGTGAGCATGAAAAAGGGGACCATAGTGAGAAAAATTCATTAGCAAGATACAAAGCAAACATACAATTCTGAAAGGTATGTATATAGCAAACAAGGACAGAAACGTTAAGTAATTAAACAGTTAGATTGTTCGGAAGACTTTATCCATTTTTGCTTTGTCTTATCTCAAATTTTTCTGGGGACCCCTTAGAACCTTCTGGAGGACCCCTAGGGGTCCCTGGACCCCAGTTTGAAAACCCCTGAGCTAGACTATTTGTTATATCTGTGAATAGTCAGTACCTTTAGTTTTGGATATTCAAATTCTGATCACAATGTCTATTTGGTTTTTGCAAGATTCAGAACTGGGGGACTAATCGATTTACATTATTGCAAAATAATCCCCAGCAGGGTGAACATTAACCATGTAATAAAAAAGCGTTATATACAGTAGCTACGATGACTGCTACGCCGTTATACAGATTTTATTTAGTCAACAGTTTGACTTCGCAAAACAAGGTTCCAGCAGATTATCAGAAAAGTTTTAGGTGTAAATGAATGTCCAAAATTAGTGCCCACCGCGAAACCCTCATTTCAGTAAATGGATTGTCATTGAGCAAGTCTGGCATTTGATAGTTATTGTTATTGCAAGTTCTTATATCACACCAACTAGCCTCAGGATCCGTTTTCATTCTTTTACGTATTTAAACAGCCATTCCAAAATGTCCTGATGGCATTTTAAGGCATTCTAATTAAAAACTCCATATCTAATCAGATCTTTTAATTGGCAAAGCAATATAGAATTACTGCCTGACAAGCTTTCAAATACACTGGGGGGTAAATGTACGCCCTTGTAGGACTTAATCATCTAGTGGGCTCAGCAGTTTCATATGCATATCAATCCAGCAGGGGGACAATTAAGGTCGTAGATAATTCATTTCCACCGGTACACTCCAATGCACAATACTATCTGAATGAAGAAATGCCTGATGTCTTACGGGATACAGCAGAGAGTTGCAGAAATACTGCACACATTTCTGTGATTTCTGCATTGTCCTTTCATCTTCTAAGACAGCTCTGCATCTTTGTTTTATAGCGCTTCTCTGTGACTTGGTCTCCGAGCTGCTCTGCCTGCACATTAAGCAAAAGGGTCCCTTGGGAATCTTGTTTATTGTGGCCGTGGGGAAATAGAGAACTCCAATAAAGATGTCACGTACATTACGACTCCCATTATAATCATCTGTGCCTCTCTATCATGTTACTCAAAGCTATCTCAGCATTCCTTCTGCTCCTTTCTGTCTGAGCAGCTTCTTAACTTTTTAACGTACCGAAATACATTTATGATGTTATTAAACTTTCTTTTTTTATCAGGGAAAGGCTGAAGTAAATCAGCAGTATATCCTTAACTGCACAACAGGATTAAGCAAATGCGTTGTGATAAGTTCCTTTGGTTATCTATAAAATGGTATAACAAGAAAACCATCATTTATCTCTGTGATATAACTGCGTGTCAGAAATATGGAGGCTGCATTTACAAATGCAAGAGAAAGTTCTTCAAATGCCAAAACAAATGACATTTGCTTGGCAATTTAAGAACAAACATGCAACTAGATAAGAAATGTTTAATGACTTGAAATAATCACTTGAAAATTGCAGTGTGCTGTTTCATTCAGCTCAAGACAGCTACATATGTAAATGCCAGTCTGCATTATTGCGGTCAGCTGTTCCGTTGATGTGTGCCAAAAGCTTTTGTTGTGTTTTGAGATGAAGAAAAGCTGATAGACTGTTTTTAGCCATAGAATAGAACAGCTAAAAATACATCGCTCCTCAATCTTTCTTATAAAATTGAAGCATGGATCAGAAAACTGTTCTTATGGTCTACTCGCTTAGACAATGATATCTTTGACGCGTTTCCGTTACTAGATAATCTTCCGAACGAGACCGCCATGCCAAAAGCCAACTTGTGTCGGTTTTAGGGACTCACCTTAGTGACATGCAAATTCAATTCTGTGAGTATTTCCCTGAAAATCAAGCCATGCCTGTAACAGAGGAGTGGATTAGAAACACTTTTACAGAAAAGTCATTGACAGGAATGCCAACTGAACTGAACTAGAGTCACTGACTGACATACTAACAGAAACGACCCTGAAGCAGAGGTTCACAGACAAGCCACTAGCAGATTTTTGGATATCTGTGCACGTTGAATACGGGAACTGAACCCTGGCAATGAGAACTTCTCCCATTCGCATTGACCTATCTCTGACCAAAACATTGTCATTCATGAAAGGTTAAAGGGATAGTTCTCCCAAAAATGAAAATTACCCAATGATTTACTCACCATCAAGACATACTAGATGCAAATTATTTTACTTATTATTCTTACAGACAAATACAATTGGAGTTCCATAAAAAAATTAAATTAAAAAAAAAAAAAAAAACACCTGGCTCTTTCAAGTTTTATAATGGCAGTCCTGAAATGGTAGTCCAAAACAGTGCATCCACTCATAATAAAAGTAATCCATGTGTCTCCACAGGGGGTTAATAAATGCCTTCTGAAGCGAAGCAATGCGTTTAAGAAAAATATCCATATTTAAAAGTTATGCAACAGACTTTCAGATAGAAGACCCTATGAATCGGTTTACAATTTACAAAAGGGTAAACTCTGAACCTCACAAATTAAGTCTGTTGCCCAGCCCTATTTGTTTGAACCGCAAAAAGCATCAGAGATTACACGACTACATCCCACGCCATACATCGCATGAGTTACTTGTGTAAGCAGGCTGTTATTTTAGTTTATAAATTGAGTTCTTTCTTACATAAACCCATCACTTTGCTTTAGAATCCCTTTATTTACCTCTTGGTGTCATATGAATTACTTTTATGATGGATGGATGCTCCACACTGCCACTAGTCATACATTTATGAATGCCAAAAAAAGTTAATGTACTGATACTTTATTTAATCTGATTCTGTACCTAATCTATTTCCTTACTTTTTTTTTCAAACCATTGTCCAAGTTTTTTCGATTATATTTCCATTCTATTTCCTAAGGACATTTTGTAATATGTAGACTTTCTTTGATTTACTTTTTTAATAAAGTTTCCAGAATTTTCGCTGTGGATGTACATATTTAAATTTACAGCAAATGATAACTTCAATTTAGAATGAACTGAGAAAATACTGAACATTTTAACTTTTAAATTAAACCTTGTTCACTTTTGAACTTCAATGTTAGCACATCTCTTTTGTTAGAAATGATGTGCATTGCTGAAACTGCAACTGAACTGTCTCTTCAATTTGTACTAATTAATGTGATCTTTCATGCCATAATTAAATACTTTTGTGCCTATACTTTTGTTCACATTTTGTACATGCATTTATATTGACAATTCTCATCTTTATCCATACTTATTCTCCTGAGGTCTCAATACCATACAGATCCATAAACTATGGTCTCACTGGGCAATTAATTGTGAGAATTTATGAGCTACATCTAATTAAGGAGCAGTAGCAGTGCGTTAAGCTCACATCTGATGAATGAATTAGTCTGCTGTGCCAAGTGATGTGAGGCCCTGTCACTGGGAGTACATCATTAAAGAAGCAGAAGAGTTAACAGCGCAAAAGTGCATAGCCTCTGGATATGAGAAATTAGAAATTATTAGTTGATGCATGTAAGTATATTCAGGCTGCTAAAGACAAGAGTTGCATCACAGGAATTCTTGGTTGTTGTGTGGGAGACACCGGTGAATGTGATTTCACCAAGTAACATGTTCCTGGATCAACATCTTTACATTTAATGTCAAGTTTAGGCTTACAACCAGAGTTAGGTGCTTCTACATCAGTGTTATTCACAATCGATCAGAGGTTCGAATCCGCCTTTTGCAGAAATCTCTCTACTCCCTTTTCACATCACATCAGATCAGAAAGGCATTTATTTTCAATAAAAATTGAGAAAATATTAGAAAAGTGAAAAAAAGGAGTCAAACCTAATAAGTTTTTCTCGGTTAGGGGTAGGTAAACTGACATGTGTTGAATTAGTGACGATAAAAGTGAGTGGGTCCAATATCTTTGGTCTTAAAAAGTGTGTCTTGTCCTCACGACACACAATTGTTCCGACGCCCATGGATCATACACAGACACGTTAGTCATCACTCATTAAGCATTCTTTTTATTTGTGTTCATAGGCTACATACAATATCAGCATCTGCCAGGGCTCTTAGTCCATCATGTGCGCATATTTGGAGAAATAATGATTCATAATCACATGTTTGTAAAATATCATGTATCCCGACCTCAGCAGACTGGTGAGAGTAGGCTACATGTTAACGTCCAGCTCACAAACCTCGCGGATGTCTGAACAGAGTTTGTGTCGGTGTCAAGGTCAGCGTCGTTGTTGTTTACATACTTTATTTGAGAAGATTTCCCAATTTTACTTTTCTTAACCGTGTTAGTAGTAACGTTACTCAAAAAAGTCTACAAATGCGTTTCTGCTGCTTATTGCTAGCCATGACCAAACGAGAGGGAGCGAGGTGATGTGATGGTGACGAAAGCACTTCCTGAGGAATTATTAACATAAATAATCATTAGTTTATATCTTATCCACTTCCCGTTATTTTAATCCCATACCAAACACAGTATGTTATGTCGGTCTATTTAAATTAATTTTATTTAATTTCATGTTTTAAATACTACATAATTTTAGTCCACAGCCCTCCACTAGGGGGACTGATGCTATAACGAGCCCCCGCAGCACCCAACTTCCTGCGCTACTGTTTGTCCACCTCTGCCAATCAGAGCAACAGTATAAGTGACGTATGTTGAGCGATGCATTGTAGTAGTGGGAATTTCGGATCATTTATGGACTCGGATCTTTGAATCTTGTTCAGCAAAATTAGCAAATCTTTTTCAAGTCATTTCGTTAATTTCAGCCGAATATAATACAAATGTTGCATGTTAAATTGCACAACACATCTAGTACTTATGCAAACATTGATCACATTTGGAATAAAACATAAATTATAAGCTAATACAGCCATGGTCAAACTTTTAAAAAGCCATGCCATTAAAAAAGAAGTGATTCATTAATTGCTTAGCTGGGTCTTCAGGCTATGCAGTCAGTTCACCTCACCTCCAAATCAGAGCCATTCTTTCTTTTGTCACTTCACATTTAATCATGTATGTTCCCTGGAAAGATTAGTACACCTCTCCTGTCTTAGTAACAGTATTAGTACAAGATCCTGTAAAGAACCGATGGTATGAGTGCATGCGGGGTCAATTCGTTATTCCTTAGCCATATTTAAGATTAGTTCAAAAAGAACTAATCGTTCATGAAAGATACATCATAATACACATAGTTGTCAACAGAACTCAACTGTACGCACGCTGGACGAAGTAGAAGAAAAAGATGTGTGAACAATCTTTGCTGGTGTTGTAAAAAAAAAAAAAAAATACACCGAGTCCTTACTAACATGATCATCATTTTTGAGAGAAATTGTAAAGATGAATGGATATATGAACAAGTTCTCCGTTTAGATTAGAACGAATTTAAACCGCTTTGGTGACACAAATGATTATGTTACTGTTTATCATCTATCCATCAATGTATCAAGCCCATCCTGACAATTTGATTGGTCCGAACAGTTCCTGTTTGGGCATAGTTACTCCACAAAAAGAGATCTTTTAAAGAACTGAAATGGTCTAATTTTAATCAGTTAGTCTTTTTTTGTGTTCCCTTAATGTTTGACTTGATTCCATTTGTATGATTTGTAGCAACTACACATGTTGGTCAAGGGCTGGTGCAACTATAATGCCTCTGTTAAGTGGGATGTGTCGAGAGATTCTTTAGACAATAAAGAAAAGCATACTGTACATGCTCTAATTGCAAATAATTTAGACTGGCAGCAGCAGCTTTAGATCAGATTGTGGTATGCAGTGCATGAAATTAAAACTCACACACTGTAGAGGTCCAAAAATATAAAATGCTGCAGGCTAAAGTGTAGATTTTTGTCATTGAAAGGAGAACATTGTTTGCAACACTAGATTCAAGAACAATTTAAATAGTTTAATTAATGTTAAGTGTTCTTTATAATTACTCAGGTAAAGGGTGAGTGGCTTTTTTCATGTTCAGCATTAACTTGATTGTACAAAAAAAGGGCAAGTTGTTTGAATGTGGTGCCTTCCTTGTTTATAATTAATTTCATACTTATTCTGATACTTACTAGTCAAATATTCCCTCTTAATCTTAACTTAGCTAGTAAAATCATTCAGTTGAATACAAATGTATGATTTTTTTTTATTTATATATACAGAGATGATTTGTGCAAAATATTTAAGAGAAAAGTTTGTACATACCTGAACTTTTTGTCCAATACAAAATATGGACAAAGTACAAAAAAAGACAATGCATGCTTTAAAATATTCCAAGCCACATGTCTTTCAGCTTGATTCTCAATCTGGCATTTTGTAAAGCAGATTGATAGGAAATGAATTTGTGCTTTATTATTCCCTTAAAGTGTCAGTGTCAGAACCAGAGTCGGAATATGATGCCTATAGAGCCAAAGAATATGTGCTGCCTCCATGGAGATATAATAGGTATAGTTTAGTTTAATTATGGTTTTAATTTGTGTTGTCATTTTTTTTATTTATTTTACTATTAGTACAAGCCTGTTGTAGCGTACCCCATCCGAATGATGGAAAACTTTACTGATGAGTTTTATGAACTTTAATGTACATCACACAACAGATGATGCATCAAAAGATTTTTAATAATAACATCAGAAAATTAATAAAGCAGAGTACAAGAAGTGTGCATTAAAGTCGTATCCATAAACTCTCTCTCTCCCTTGCATTATTATCAACGTATACAACAAAATTACACAATAACACTTGTTACAACAGTAAACCAAGTATATACAGACCTTTTCAAAGGATGCTTAATAAACTGGTAAACTTTTACATCCTTTTTAGAAAACTTTTAAAATAATTCCAATGAACTGTAATAAAGTAGCTCTCTCATTACTGCCATAACCAGTATCCTCACTGCTTAAACCCCAGTGCTTATGATTTATGGGGATTTTAAAGAAATGAGTTAGTAGATTTGTATCGTTTAAGTGTGGTTCTGTACACACCCTGCCAACTAGGGCTGTGCAATATGGACAGAATAATCATAATGAGATTTTATTTACAATTTTTGCTTTTTCAAACATGCCAGTGCATAACAAAACATTATAATCATTACAATGAAATAACATAGTATTAACATCTTGATAAACACAACTCTAATAAACTGCCTTTAAAACAGACAATATAATATAAATCAAGGTTATACTAACCTAAATTCCAGGCATAACAATCAATAAACTTCAAAACGGTTAAAATTATTTATGGCTCCATCATTCTGCTGGACCACATATCTGTGGTGGTGGCATAGTAAATGTGTTTTTATTCACTAACATTTGTTTAATTAAAAACAAATAAATAGTGCATTGATTCTAAAATTGGTTGACATTATTTTTGACAGCATAATGTTCTTTAAATATGTTGTTTCGGAATTATATTCATTGTGAAATGTGATACATCTTAAATGAATTATTATGCAAGTGGGTGGTAAAAAAAAAACTGAATATGAAATTAATATTTCCAGATAATTTTCTAAAATTTGCTTTGCCATTAGTGGCAACATAAACGCTTATTATTCAAGGGTGTAGTTGTGGTACAGTCTATGGTTTAAACATTAGCTTATTAGTATTAGCTGGCAAAAAAAAAGGTCTGATGCCACATTTCAGGCAACCCGTGACCCGTGTTTTTCTAACCTTCTACTGGTGAAAGTGCACCATAGTGGCTGTCTAACCCATGACTTCCCACCCGTGAACTCGTACTAGATCGATGTACTCCCAGGTACAAGTAGTTCTGATGTCACGTAGCCTGCGAAACAACAATGGCAGCCCCCATGGATCCAGTGTTTATGAAAGTTGTACATTAAAACTATTATACCAAATATATAAATAAAATAAGGTATTGCTCTAACATTATTTATCAGCAAATGTTATGCATTAGCAGCAGCTTTTCTAGCGTTAGCCAGTTTTCATTGAGTGCAAAAATAAATGAATACCAAATACATTTCCAAATATACTAAAAACAGCTTCTCTTGCCTTATGCGTCATTTTTTTCCCTTTTCCCACAAAAAAGCAAGGAGCAAGCACCTTTGGCAATATAAATGATTGTAAATGATCATAAGCCCCATATGGTGCCTCCCCCTCCACTACGTAATTAAAGCTGTGACATTTGAGTGCATGAAGTGTTCAACATTCCACACTTGGGCCCTGTCCCAAATGGCACCTCTATAGTCTTCCTCTGAGTCCATACTTTCACGCACTAGTGCGGGTTCAGCAGAAGTGCGCATTGAGGGAGCATATCGACCTCAAAGGGGGTGCCCGCGAGCACCCTTTTGAGACCTAAAATGACAAATGGGATACCCTACGGTCTTGTGGACTTAATGGACACGCACACAGTGGCCTTTGTAAGTCTACAAGACCGAAAGTGCACATGTAGTGTGCAATTTGGGACAGGGCCTTTTTCTGTTCATTTCAAGCGGCAACCTCCTGCGAGCTCTTGAAGCCAAAACGGAAGTAATGTAAACTGCAATTCCTCGACTGGCCACTAGGGACAGGCTCCCGAAGGGAGCAGAATCTCATTGAGACCCATGTTAAAATTCCCAACTTTAGAGCTGAAGAAAACCTGTTTACAGACTGTCACAAATTGTGGTTTTGGCATATACGGCTAATTTTGCCCTTCATGACAACTGTAAGGGGGGTACATTTTTTCTTTATATAATGTTAACTCATTTGTTTACATATAAAGCCTTAAAGTTCTGCATAATAAAGGGCGTGGTTACTTTGAGTGACAGGTGGATAGCCATTTATCCGCCATCTCATTGTGTTGCCTAAGCTCTGCCCAAATTCCACTTTTTTGCCCATTTTCTTTTTGCCCATTTTACACTGTTTATACAAACCCAATTCCAAAAAGTTTGGGCACTGTATAAATTGTGAATAAAAACAGAATGCAAGGATGTGGCATTTTCAAATTTCAATATTGTATTCAGAATACAACATAGATGACATATTAAGTGTTTAAACTGAGAAAATGTATAATTTTAGGGGAAAATAAGTTGATTATAAATTTCATTAAATTTCAATCTCAATTTTTTTTTGTCCTTGTCCTCTTTAGTCCGGATGACATGCCATCCGAGTTTTCCAAAAATAACTTTTTTAAAAATTTTTGATTAGTCTGACCAGAGAACAGTTTTCCACTTTGCCACAGTCCATTTTAAAGGGGGGGTGAAACACTCAGTTTCAGTCAGTGTCATGTCAATCTTGAGTACCTATAGAGTAGCATTGCATCCTGCATATCTCCGAAAAGTCTTTATTTTTTTTATAATTATATAAGAAAGATGCGCTGTTCCGAGTCTTTCCGAAAAAAGCAGAGCGGGTGGGGGCGTATCGTGTGAGTGGAGCGCTGCTGCTATTGTGTTGAGTCGAGTGCGTCGTAAAGCTGTGTCATCCCTAACAGCGGGAAAAAAACTTTATTCAAAAAAAAATATGGCTTTTAATCAGATACAGCCATACATCTATGATCCGGAATCAGACCCAGAGGCTGCAGTTGAACAGGAGCAGCAGCAAAAACGACTAGAGCAGGACGTCTCTATGTGGTACAAGTTATACACTAACTATATAATATGCTTAGCGACTTGTTATTTACATATTTATACTTGAATTATATCGTCGTATTTTTGTCTTTGAAGGTGTACATGTGGGAAGTGCAGTTGTGCACGTGTGTGTGTGTGTTTACGCGTGGTTTGTGTAGACAATTGTAACGTTAGTAAGCGGACTGGTTTTGCACGGCAGGCTAAGTTAGTGTTTACATAGAAAGACACGGAATAGTAGCGCATTTGAATGAAGAAGCGCGCTTATTTAGTTCAACATATTTCCCCCCTCTTTGTGTATTGTTGTTTGGAGTGCTTTTACAATACACAAACATAAAGTTGCACATATAGTGGCCAGCTAAACAAATGTACACGCACTACACATCGCATGCTCCATTGATCAATTAACTATACGTGATCATGTTTGGGCTACTTGATGAGCATAGGCAAAAACACAGACATTTGAAGCAGTCTCACTCACCGCCTGCGGTTCTAACGTTGGGACCTTTATCGTTGGGACTGCTCCATCCTTCAGCATTAGGCGATCGGAAAATCCGGCGTCGAGCTGGGCCTTGTTTATGAAACAGTCGGCACCGAAATGCAGCGAACAGATATAAACATTCGCGCAACTCAGTTGCTGATCCGGAAAAGCAAATTCCATCCACTGTTGCCTTAACGCGGGGTTTTTGGGGAATCTGTGCAGGACTGTCTTGGTCTGGCAACCAAAAACGCACTTTTTTGGTGACATTGTTATGTGCACATCACCTGTGCAGCGCATCCTACAAGCCAGCGCTTTGATGGGCGTAGCCTGTTACTTTCGCTCTCTCCCTCTCTCTCTCACGCTCTTCCAGTAGAATTGTCCGTACGGCCCATACAAGGAAATTCCGCCCCCATTAACGTCAAGGGGACGCATGATCGCAAAAAACTTGCCGAAACTTATGACTAACCGGAAGTAGTATTTTTGACAAAGAAATACTGCCATCAAACATCCACCTTAACTTTTGAAACTTTGTCTATGTTTAGTATGGGATTCCAAGTCTTTAACAGTGTAAAAAGATCAGTATGCATGAAACAGCATTTCACCCCCCCTTTAAATGAGCCGTGGGCCAGAAAAAACGCCTGTGCTTCTGGATCATGTTAAGATATGGCTTAATTAAATTTGGATCATGTTAAGATATTCTATTTTGACCTATAGAGCTGGCAACGGCGAATGGCATGGTGGATTGTGTTCACCAAAAATGTTTTTTGGAAGTATTCTTCAGCCCATGTTGTGATTTCCTTTACAGTAGCATGAGATGTAGTACCATCTGAGATGTAGTACCATCTAAGGGCCCGAAGATCACAGTCCTCCAGTAGGGTTTTCTGGCCTTGACCTTTACGCACAGAGATTGTTCCAGATTCTTTGAATCTTTGGATGATATTATGAACTGTAGATGATGATAACTTCAAACTCTTTGCAATTTTTCTCTGAGAAGCTCTTTTTTTTTTTTATATTGCGCCACTATTTTTCACCGCAGCATTGGGGGAATTGGTGATCCTCTGCCCATCTGGACTTCTGAGACACTGCCACTCTGAGAGGCTCTTTTTGTACCCAGTCATGTTGTCAATTGATCTACTATGTTTTAAATTAATCCTCCAGCTTTTCCTTATATGAACATGTAACTTTTTCCGGCCTCCTATTGCTACCTGTCCCAACTTTTTTGGAATGTGTAGCGCTCATGAAATCCAAAATTTGAGCCAATACTTGGCATGACATTTCCAGACGTCTCACTTTAAACATTTGATGTGTTATATATATTCTATTGTAAATAAAATATACGTTTGAGATTTGTAAATTATTGCATTCCTTTTTTTCTCAATTAGTACATTGTCTCAACTTTTTGTACTTAAAAACGTTATAGAATAGTGCATAAATATGGAAATTGGGACACACCTACTGTTACACGGAGGGATGAAGAAGAGAAAATTACATCAACTCTTTTCTCAAGGCAGTCATTTCTCTTCAGAGATAAATTAATATAATTAATTCCAACTTGAATTCATATAGACTAATTTCCCTCAGCCATCACTTGTAAAGGTTGTAAAACCTCTGCAGTTCTTTCAGAAAGGAAACCTGCACTGCATGGTGTCTGCGGGAGACTGTTGCATACTTTCTACTTCAATAAGTCAAACTAACTTTTACTAATAGTTTTTTCTTTTTTTGCTAAATCGCTATTATTTTGCGATTAATTGCACAGCCCTGCTGCCAACACCAAGTAAAAGTGAATTTTGCATAATAGGTCCCCTTTAAACAATTACATTGATTCAGCCAGAATGACTTGTCAAGGACCGGCAAAAAACATCCTTATTGTTGACTGCGCAGCTGAACAGTGACCTTGAGGCAGGAAAAACAAGTCAATAAGCGCTCACTCTCACTCCTGTCTCAGAGCACAGATGTTTCTCTCTCCCCTCCGGTAGAAACAATAATACAAGCTTGGAACTTAGTTTGATTTGTCCACTCCATCAATAGCTTCCCGCCGGCTAAGAAATCCATAGAAACAAAGACACTGTGGGACATGTCACTGTAACTGATCAATTGCGGGAGACTGTGCATGAATATAGAAAACTGCCTCATGAAGATGGTATAATATGTCTTTTAGGCTTATATCTCAGGGCAAGCTCTTAGAGGCCAGACAAAAATCGATGTGACAAGTTCCTTGACAAGTAAAAGAAGTATCAACAGAGGAAAAACATTTGCTTTTATGGACAAATAGAATTAGGTGAAAATATTTCAGGAATTTAATGGGTACATAACACAGTTTCTGCCAATATCGTGTTGATTTTGATTACCTATAGAGTAGGAATGCTTTCATATCTCTGAAGAGTCTTTTTTAAAAATCTTATTTATAAAAGACAGATACGCAATACCATTTCTTTCCCAAAACAACTGATCTCGTGGTGGCATGCAGTGGGCAGACCTAAAGAGAGAATGAGAGAGAGAGACAGACAGACAGACAGACAGACAGACAGACAGACAGACAGACAGACAGACAGACAGACAGACAGACAGACAGACAGACAGACACACACACACACACACACACACACACACACACACACACACACACACACACACACACACGCAAAAAACAACTGATCTCGTGGTGGCATGCAGTGGGCAGACCTAAAGAGAGAGTGAGAGAGAGACTGACAGACACACACACACACACACACACACACACACACACACGCAACGCACTCACGCAACGCACACAATGCACATTCAATCTTTTGAACTGTGTAAATATTTCAGAATTCATGAAATAGCATTAGACCCTCCCTTTAAATGACTATGAATACATTAGCAGATAATTGATATTTGAGACGCATTGAGATGCCTAAATATTAAAATGTAAAGAAAGCGTTATTGTAAAAGGCAATTTGTATATTATTTTTGTATAAATTTGTATATTATATTTGTATATTAGAACTAGATGTGTAGTCAAATTTACAATTGAAACTTGCTTGTAGACTCAATGAACTGAATCAATTTGACCTTTACCACTGCAAGTAATCTAGAGACAGTCACTGCTAATATTATTTTATTATACTGTTCAAAAGTGTATCACTTAGGCCATCCTTAAAAATATTCTTGTTTGCCGTAACCCGACCGACCCTGTCAATTTAGGGCCGACTCAATTTTTTATTTTTTTTCCCTTTTAGTCCGACCAACTTGCCGGTTGTAAATTGGCTTTAAGACCGACCAATTTCTTTTTTTACTTTTCAAACAACTAATAAAACAGTAATAAAATAATATGAATTATATTTTAGTAAGTATTATAAATGTATAAATTGCCTGGGCCATACAAACGAAGGCTACGTTCTTTCGTTTATAGAAAAACCCGTGACGTCATCTATGTTTACACTATGGTTAACGGATGTCACACTATGGCCAGCACGTGCGTTCGTTTCGGCTCATACTCTCATTCACTGTAACGTTTTAAAGCCCTGTCGGTATGGGAGGCCGTTTCAGCATAAAAACGTTCCAGCCTTACTCGTCGTAATTATATTTTTACTAGTAACAATTCAATTAAAGAGCTCTATAATTCAATTTGTACTAGTAACAATTACAGTTATAGAGCTCTATAATTCAATTTTTACTAGTAACAATTATGATTGTAGAGCTCTCTAATTGTATTATTACTAGTAACAATTATGATTATAGAGCTCTCTAATTCAATTGTTACTAGTAACAATTCCAATTAGAGAGCTCTACAATTCATTTATTACTAGTCATATGTCTCCATTGACTTCCATTCATTTTTAATTATAGAGCTCTGTAATTCAATTGTTACTAGTAACAATTGGGATTATAGAGCTCTGTAATTCAATTGTTACTAGTAACAATTACGATTGTAGAGCTCTCTAATTGAATTCTTACTAGTAACAATTGAATTACAGAGCTCTTCAAATGATTTATTACTAGTAAAAATACACATTAAGGATATGTGTAATTGCAGAGCTCTATAATTGAATTGTTACTAGTAATAATACAATTAGAGAGCTCTCTAATCGTATTTGTTACTAGTAACAATTGAATTACAGAGCTCTATAATCCCAATTGTTACTAGTAACAATTCAATTAGAGAGCTCTACAATTGTAATTGTTACTAGTAAGAATTCAATTAGAGAGCTCTATAATCCCAATTGTTACTAGTAACAATTGAATTACAGAGCTCTATAATTAAAAATGAATGGAAGTCAATGGAGACATATGACTAGTAATAAATGAATTGTAGAGCTCTCTAATTGGAATTGTTACTAGTAACAATTGAATTAGAGAGCTCTATAATCATAATTGTTACTAGTAATAATACAATTAGAGAGCTCTACAATCATAATTGTTACTAGTAAAAATTGAATTATAGAGCTCTATAATTGTAATTGTTACTAGTACAAATTGAATTATAGAGCTCTTAAATTGAATTGTTACTAGTAAAAATATAATTACGACGAGTAACGCTGGAACGTTTTTATGCTGAAACGGCCTCCCATATGTCGGAGATTTCGCCGCATTGTGTGATAGGAGTCAGGAGGACCATGGACACGTTACACACACTAGGCAAGTGCACTGCAGAGGGGAGGGCTTTGAGCCCCTGTCCTTTTTGAAAATGAATCAAAAGTGCCCCCTCAACATTTATCATTACTATATTGTGGCGAATAAAACAGATTTTGAATTATAATTAATATAACAACGTGTACAAAACAGTAACAAATGGTGGAAAAGCCGTTTATCTTGTCTCTGTCAGTCTGAAATGTCGTTGTCATAACGCTTTGCTATGGGTAGCGTGTGTTCTGCTCAACCCCAGCGTGTGGTGGGAGCGGCGGGACTGGTTGTAACTTGAAAAATAATGCTTTATGTATGGTTCTGTCGATGGATACACGTACACTACAACAGCGATAATAAAAGAAAACGTGGGCAAAACGGTCTATCTTTGTAAACTGTGTTCAATGCATGCGAGTGCTGCCGTATGACCAGTCATTTTCGGCATCATCACTCAGTATATTCGCCAGAAGACGCGAATGAGAACCTCTGCAGTGAGAGAAGATGCGCAGCGCGCGCACGTCTCACAGCGCGCAAATATTGAGTTCTTTCCAGTCTTGCGTTTGAACGGATAAACTCACACAAAAAGTATGTCAACATGTCGATCTTGATGAGTATCCATCAGACAGTCTGTATATGCCTTAAGAGAACTTTATACAGTTGAGAAAGACGATGCATATCTCTGTATTAGGTCTTAAAGGGGCAGTAGCCTTTACTGCTCTCTGTCAAACAAAAGATAAGGACTCACTCACTGCTCTTGATTAAATAGCTGGTTATAGACTTAATTAATTGAATTCATAAAAACAACTTTTTGCTTTTTAATATTCAAATGCACTAGTCTGTATCACCAGATGCGTTGGTCTGGCAAGAAGTGGAAGCCACTTCAGAGACAGACACAGATAGTTGCATGTTCACAATAGAGCGTAAAACGACCCCTTTTTACACAATCGAGCGTAAAAATAAGAAACATATCACGGGAAAATACTAAAACGGGAAGACAGCGGGAAAAGAGCTAAAATACGTGAGAAACCCGGAAAAAAAGGGAGGGTTGACAGCTTTGAGTCAATGACAGCTAGCTGGTGGTTGGACACTTTTCTTTAAGAATGCACCGGAAATTTATGCAATAAACATGTTTTTGACAAATATTTCAATTTGTTTGTGGTCTATATAGCCTGCAATTAGCCTACACGCCCGAAGGCACGGCTTGAAGACCCAGTCAGTGATGTCACGATATGCCAATTTGTTTAAATTCATACCTACGTAATCACCATCACCAAAAAAGTACTTTTTTTTTGTATTAAAATTTGAAAAAAAAAAATATAGACCTACCTACCGACCCTTTTTTTAATTTTTTTTACTGTTACTGCAAACCAAAATATTTTTAAGGATGGCCTTATACTGTATATATGTCCTGAACCAGGCCGTTAATTTACCCAGTGATTAAACCAATCCTGCATTAAAGAGGTTCTGGATGAGAAAGCTAATGTTTATCTCACTAATCTAAAATGCTATGCAGATATCATTAATGTTATCATAAACAAGATTTATATAACTGCATAAATCATATCTATACAACAATACACTTTCATTATGTCCTTCCCCACCCACACAAACCACACACACGCATGCACACACGTTCAACAACAGAATTCAAAGTAATTGGTGCTTATAATCTAGCCCCACAGCACAGATAAAAGGTAGAGAACAAAAACAAAGCTTATTATGATTATAATGAAAACTTTTTGGCATTAGTTCTGCGTGGCTAAAAATGATCGCAATGATAGTAAGCAGGAGAAAATTCACAACTCTGTTTTAATTAAAGAGCTTAGTCAAGTACTTGTACGAGTTATGGTCCAAAAGCTTAATGGGTGAGTTTTTTTTTTTTTTTTTTTTTTTTCTCCAAGTAAAGCATGCTTTTAAACAACGATTGGAATTTTCACAGCTTGTTGGGAATTCTGCGATGTGAAAACTGAAAAACAATTTAAATTCACATGAGTGGAAAAATATGAGGAAAACATATTGAGGATGCCACTTGAAGTTCCATTTACTGTTTTAGCATATGTTTCCTGGCGTCTGTATGCATATAATAGAGAATATGTTCTACTTGTATTTTCAGTATGGTCACAAACCTATCACAACAGTGATAATGTGAAAATAAGGACTATTCATTTCCTTTTTAAATTGTGATCGGTTTGATTAACAACCAAGGGCTGCAATTATGTAAATGGCACACTATAGTTGTGTGTATGCGTGCGTGTGCATGCGTGTGCGTGTGCGTGCGTGTGCGTGTGTGTGTGTGTGTGCTTGTTTTTGTTACATATCAGGACTCAAATGTATATAATGACGTGTATGACAGAAGAGGGTGACTTATGAGGACATTTCCCCGTGTCCCCACTTTTCAAAAGGCTTATAAATCATACAGAAAGAGTTTTTTTTTTTTTGAGAAAGTAAAAATTCAGAATGTTTCCTGTGATGGGTAGGTTTAGAGGCAGGGGCAGTGTAGGGGGATATCAAATATGGTTTGTACAGTATAAAATGTGATATAATGTTTGATTTAATGAAGCCCCTGTTCAGACATATTTCTTACCTAGGGCACCGATTCTGCCAGGTGTGTCACTAGTGACCCCTCAAAAAATTGGTGTGATGCCCTTTTGAATCTTGATTGCTTACTAGTTTGTATTCACACTGGCAAACTGCCCATTCCAGGAATTATTCAAATGTGAATATGTGAATAAATGGTTGGATGCATACATGGCCTTTGGCTAGATTTACAAATGAATGTTGTAAATGCAGTAATCACTGAATAGATGAGAATGACCTCAGAATAAAAACTGAACAATTCAGAAAATATTTTAATTTGATCTTTGTTGCATAGTAATTAAAATTGTTCATCTATCCGGACTTAAACATTATTAATTAAATTGCATACTGTACATTACAGAAATGTCTAAATGTTTTTCTGTTGCCTCTCAGAACATATGTTATCTGATTTATTGGACATATGCTCAAAGAAAATGTCCAAATGAAGTCAGAATTAATCCCCACAGCAGCATGGCGGAGCTTAAAAATAGATTCCAGTGTGAACTGACAGCACAATCTGCTTTACAACCTTCTGTAAGATTTCAGTCACATATAGCATGTGTGTGCGTGTCCAGGTAAATGTCCCCACAAATGTCTCCACAAAGATGGAAAAAGTACCCATAAAATTTTAAACACAACGTGTGTGTGTGTGTGGGCAGCTAGGTTTTACAGGGATAAATGAGATTATTTCACTGACCCTTAAGGGCTTTTCACACTGTGCTAAAACCCAGGTTATCGTCGTTCTTAACACTGCTTTTAACTCAGGGTAAAGGAACATTTCACACTTGTAATTTAGAGGCAGGTTTAGCACCGCTTTTTTACCCGGGGTGTGCTGTGTTGTTTTACCCGGGGTGTGCTGTGTTCACATGCTGTTCGCATGATTTTACTGTTTATGTGCAGTGTTTCCATGACCAAATGTCATGCAAATATATACGTGTTTGGTTGTCTGTTGCTAAGCATCTAGCTGTAACATTCTGACAATACAAGTTTGGCACTGCAATGCAAGCTTAATACTGCAAAAGCGGTGCTAACCCTGTTCCGGAGCAAGGTTTCATAACCCCCGGAACATTGAAACATTCCTTTACCTGGGGTTATGTGTGTTTAAAACAACGATAACCTTAAAAGCACAACATTTTTTGAAAAGCCCTAATAGAGAAAGAATTGTTTGAAAAATAACATTTTGTTTGTGTTCTCGTTTAACCCTCCTCATATTATGTTAGTAATTTGAAGAGCTCAAAAATGTACTTAAAGGGATACTCCACCGATTTCTCATATTAAACTATTTTATTCACTTAACTAGGATGAGTTGATGCATACCTCTCTCATCTCAGTGTGTGCACTTAATCGCTCTGACGTGCGGTGATGATCTGATAGCATTTAGTTTAGCCCACTAAGCCCAGTTCATTCACTATGGTACAAACAGAGATCAAGTTAGAAGCGACCAAACACCTCCTCGTTTTTCCTATTTAAATACAGTTACAGGAGTAGTTGAACAATCAAGTATCATGACACAAAATAAAACGTATCGCTTTTCTTAGCAGGTTTAAATGGAACTATAATGTAGGCAGGGGATGTGAGGGAAAAGAGCCACGTTTTATCAGAAGTCAAAAAATACCAATATTTAAAAAAATAATAGATATTTAATAGATATTATATGCCATGAAAGATGATGGTCCTGCCACACACCCTGGGCAAAGCGGCCGTCCATGACCGCGCCCCAACCAGTGAGGGAGGCGTCTGTCGTAACGGATTTCCGGCGACATGACGCTCCCAACACCGGCCCTTGGGACAGAAACCAAGGTTTCTTCCATATTGATAGGGAACGAAGGCATCTGCGCGTAACCCTGATCATACGGAATGGATTCCCCTTCGGAGAAAACCCCTTGGCTTTCAGCCACCACTGCAGGGGCCTCATGTACAGCAGGCCAAAAGGTATTACGTTGGACGCCTCTGCCATGAGCCCCAGCAGTCTTTGAAACTGCTTTACAGTGATGTTGCGGCCTAGCTTTATGCTGGAGACCATCGCCCGTATGGACTCGATGCGCGCGGGAGACATATGTGCCCGCATCGTCGTCGAGTCCCATACCACCCCCAGGAATGTGGTCCTCTGGGAGGGCGTCAACACGCTCTTCTTCGTGTTGAGTCACAACCCCAAGCTCTGAATATGGCCAAGGACGACATCTCGATGCCGAACTGCCATCTCTCGAGACTGGGCCAAAATGAGCCAGTCGTCGATATAGTTCAGTACGCGGATGCCCTGGAGTCTCAGTGGAGCCAGAACTGCATCCATGCACTTGGTGAACGTGCGAGGGGGGAGAGCTAGGCCAAATGGAAGAACCCGATATTGGAATGCTTTGCCCCCAAAAGCGAACCTCAGGAACTTCCTGTGAGAAGGACTGATGGAAATGTGGAAGTATGCGTCTTTCAGATCTATCGTGACAAACCAGTCCTCGGACCGAATCTGATTCACGATAACAGGTATTGTTAACATATTGCACCTGAACCTCCTCAGAGACCGGTTCAAATACCTCAGATCTAAAATCGGACGCAGACCCCCGTCCTTTTTGGGAACTATAAAGTACCGGCTGTAGAACCCCGACTCCCTTTCTGATGGAGGAACACGTTCTATGGCCTCCTGTATCAGCAGGGAGTGTACTTCCTGTTCCATAACCCGAGCCCGCTCTGGGACCACTGCAGTCTAGACCACCCCACTGAATCTTGGTGGGCTGTGGCCAAACTGCAGTCTGTACCCCTTTTCTACAGTGCGCAGGACCCATGACGACACATTTGACAGGCGTAGCCACGCCTGGAAAAAATCTACCAAGGGAATCAGCCTCTCAAGGCTGACCTCGGGTGTTCTTTGAATACCGTTCTCGACCCTCTGAAGCGGCTGCCCGGCAGGGAGAGGTCGTGGACGATTTTCGGTGTGCGAACGCCATCGCTGCCTGCCCGAAACCGCTCGGGGCGGACGAGGTAGCGCTCGTACGCTGGAAACCGATGTGGCCCGAAGCGTCATTGACGGCGGGATTACTGCTGGAACGCCGCAGATTGCCTCTTTACCTCCTGATACCCGTCGACAACCGTACTGACAGCGTCGCCGAACAGGCCAGAAGGCCAAAGAGGAGCATCAAGGAGGAAAACCTTATCCTTCTCCCTGATGCCCGACAGATTCAGCCATAAATGCCTCTCCGTAGCCACCATAGCTGACATGGAGCGGCCCACAGCGCGGGCCGTCTCCTTGGTGACCCGGAGAGACAAATCTGTCGCTCTGCGGAGCTCAGCCACATTCTCGGGTGTGGGTCCCTCGCCCTCATCCAAGTCTTTTAACAGGTCGGCCTGGTATGCCTGCAACAATGCCATGGTATGCAGACATGCACCAGCCCAACCTGCCGCCATATATGCTCTGCCCACCATCACCGATGTATCTCTACACGGCTTGGTGGGCAGCACCGGGGTTTTTAGGGAAGATGCCGCATCGGGAGAAAGGTAACTGGCCAAAGCCTCCTCCACCCGCGGCATCCTCCCATAGCCATTCTCTCCCGCCCCCATGATATTACTATAATCCAACACTATTGGATTAGAGAGGCGAGAGGAGTGTGGTCTGTTCCACGACTTACACAACTCGTTGTGCAAGTCTGGAAAAAATGGCAAACCCCGGTGTTGCGGTTGTGCTCTGTGCTGCAGGAAGCGCGTATCAAGCTTACTTTTAACTACTGTCGCTTCCTGCTTATCTGATGGCCAGCTTATGTTTAATCTGGCCACCGCACGAGTCACAACCTCAACGAGCTCCTCATAAGCGGGCACGTGAGGTGACGAGTGAGCCTCGACGTCACCCGCCTCGATGCTGATCACATCTATCTCCTCAGATGCAGACAGCTCAAGCATCGGACCCTCCCCTCGTGCTGAAGAAGCCACATCGCGGGCTTCTGCACGGGGAGGAAGGGCATCAGAACTGTCTGATGATGATTGGGAAAGTGCCTCAGCAGTCCCAATCTCACCAGCCAGTTCCCGTTGCGATCCCCACGATCTAAGCCGCCGCGCCGCCTCGGCGGACGCGGGACCCGAACCGCGGGGAGCGCAAGCCTGAATGGCCTCGTCAAACACGGCCAGGCGGGAGCGCAGCTCCCTCGAGAGCTGACCGAGCGTGTTGCGCTCCCAAACAGATCACACACACAGAGTGCGTGTCCCCACCCGTGAGATAACGAGGGCAGGGGTACACACACTTCCTGAACTGATCTCTCGTCATTCTCATTCAAAAGATTTAAATCAAACACAGTCTCTCGTCTCATACACACACACACGCACAGAGCATTTGCTGAAGAGCGAAAGGCTAGCGCTGTTGTGATGCGGCGTCCCTTTATACTTCGGGGTATGCCGTCACTTACTACGTCATGACGTAGCACCAATCAGGATCGGTCTTAGTTTCATTCATGCTTCAGATGCGTCACACTGTGGGCGTTCCCCAAAAGAGTCGTTTCACGACGCAGTGGGAGTTCCCTCGAGAAGGGAACCTTGTATTTTGTAATTGTGAAAATTTCATGCTGATATTTAATTGTCTTGTACTACAAGGTTTTATAATAATATGCAGATCACTGATCAATTTAGTCAGAGCCATTTTCTCCTTCAACGTAATATTATGATAAAAGTTTCTTATTAGATGAGCAAGTTTCCATCACATCTTTTTCGCCCATACGACAAAAGGTATGGATAGTATGGTATAAACACATTAGGACAAAAAGCTCTTTTATTATCTAAAAGGTGTAGAACTACTAGATGCAACAGCATCTGATAAATAAATATACAAATTCTACATTAGGCAATTCTTAATTTCTACTTTAAAAATGGATTTACTTCTGTAAAATTAAAGGTATTTAAATCTAGCTTTCATAGACTGAATATAAATCATTTTTGCAGGTTGCCATTGCCTGTTGAATTAACGTTTTGTGTTAATATGGTAATAATAATAATAATAATAATAATAATAATAATAATAATAATAATAACAATAATAATAATAATAATAACTTGATTAAATGGCAGCTTTGGAGTGTCATGCTTAACTACTTAATTTCTTTAATTATTCATCTTTGTTTACTAGGAAGAGCTAATCATGGTTCATTAGATATTCTGTCAAAAATGCAAAATGCTGGGAGAGGATTCAGATCCAACATTTTTCTCTTGGTAGAGCAGTCAAATGTTTGCTGGGAGGTGTATCAAACTGCCTATTAGTGGAAAAAGGATTAAATTGCTACTATTTATTCTGCCAGTTGTAGGAGAGGTACCAGATTATTTTGGCCGGTGGCAATGCTAAATGTTATTATCCTAATGTGGTTTTGAAGACTTTAATTATTCAAAGGAGTCAATAAGCAAACCCCCTTTTTTTCAAGAGTAAATTTACCAACTGAAATTTAGTAGCAAATAAAAAAGGAAATTAATGGTTTTCTTAAGAGGCTTCTGTGCAAAATTCTTATTTATGATTTGGTAAATACCGTAGAATTTCAATATTGCCTATTTTGTTGGGCAAACTTTAGATAATTTATATTTTGCATAGATTATTTCTTAGTTCATGTGTAATGTACAGATGAAAAGTTAATTTCATTCACTCTACCTTTACACACTTCAGAAATACTGCTCTCTCTCTCTCTCTCTCTCTCTCTCTCTCTCTCTCTCTCTCTCTCTCTCTCTCTCTCTCTCTCTCTCTTTCTCTTTCTCTTTCTCTCTGGCTTTGTCGCTTATCAGGAGCTTCCAGCTGTGGGTAGACTGCCCACAGAGACTTCTAGGGCAGAAGTCGAGTTGGCAACAGATGCCGCCTTTTCATTTCCCTAATTTAATTTCCTTATGTACTCCTTTTCTAGTAATCCAGTTCATTCAGTTTTCCCTCACTTTCTCTCATTGGAATCTATATCTCCTCTTATGAAACACTCTCATTCTCTCACGCGCACATACACACCTTTGCGTGTGATTCAGTATCAGTCCTAAACCCTTAAATCATCAGGGTTTGAGATTAGAGATGTGCTTTAAGCTTGTTAATCGGGGGAAAGATGGGATGCACTTTGTTATAACACCATCTCCAACTTCCTGCTTTAATCTCATAATCCTGTCAGCGAGGATTCAACAGGTTTGAATTTCCGTCTGCATCCCAGAATGTCATATTTCAGAATAGTGAAATTAATAAGAGCCCATTGTACAGTAGATTAGAATAGTTTTATTCCGGATGATTAGAGTTCCAAATACGTGTCCTGGTCAGGTGGTCAGATCAAACACAAGTAATACAGTATTACATTTTTAATCATGTGAGTTTTGCTCATGTTTAAATTGAAATTTTTGAACCCTGTTTGCACCCTGGAATCTTTTAAAAAGCTTTTAAAAGAGACAAAAACTGCCAACTGACCTTATGAAAAGAACATTGTGTGATGTTCATTATGCTGTATTATTATAAAAAGCCTCATGTTTGTAAAAGCCCATGTTAAAGCGTGCTGATTCACTTGTTGACGTGATAACTGAACTGATCTTTTCACCTTATTCATAGCATTTCTCTTTACGGTTTTCCAAGCTATCATCACACAAACAACACTATCCATCCACTATCCATCCTCAAAAAAGATAGAGGGCTGAAGGTCATCTCCACATTCAGCAACACTAATCTCCCTCCATTCCACCATGCTGGGGGTAAAGCCACTTCAAAGCACAGCTTGAGAGAAACCTCCATTACTGCGCACCATGTTCTTCCTCGTTCCTCCAGTTTAGGGTCAGTGCGCACTATCCGTTTTAGTAGCTGTGTTTACAATGCGACTGCCGCTTTATCATGCGTAAATATGGATACGCCTTGGAAAGTTGTGGCCTACGTTAAACCAGACATTACATTCAAAACAGTTCTCAGAGGGAATGACATGACAGTGGAAAACCACATAAAGAGAGGAAACTGATGAGATTATAGATTGAGTTCTTACAAGAAAAGAGCAACACGGGGCGGGGGATTCATACTCTGTAACTTCAATTTGATGTAGGTCTCATTGCAATATTAAATCCATGCCCTCTTCATGAAATGCTACACACGTCAGTGGCTGTGGATTCATATTTCTTGGTATTTTGTGTCAACGTGAGCATGGTTTCTGTGATTTGTTTATTGGCACAAAACTTATAATACAGGTTAATGCAGGTAGTTTCTCACAAATGGTGGTGATTTTGAGGTGAAATTACCCACGCAGCACTCTGGGTTTTGATATAAACATAGTGAGTCAATCAATGATTCATTCAAAAATTTGATTGGTGGCTTTGACTAGAAAACAAACTTAGACAAATTCAGAATGGGACCATCAGTATCGCAAGAGCTGTTGACAATTTAATGTTGTTCATGATAGAACTCTCCTCATATGCTCTGTTGTGTTCATATTAAATCAGGTTACTCGCTGTTCGTTCTCTCTTTCCATGGCCCGTCTGTCTAGATAATCTCATTACATTTAGTTTTTCCAGAGGGCCAAATTCTTTTTGCTCTAATGTAAGTGAAGCATCACTTCCACATCAGTTTCATTTAGAGGCGACTCCAAGGGCTCAAACTGTTACAACCCTCAAGGCTTGGCTGTTTAAGCTAGCTAATCGTATCCCAAGATACACCTAAATGGTTAACACTGTCAAACTCTGGGATAACAGAATGTACATATCTGCGACCCCTTAAGTCAGAAACAGGTTCTCATTATAACTGTGATATTGCACTCTAAAAATAATAACACTGTAAAAGAAACGACATCATTGAAAATACGATCACGTCTCAAGCTTCTATTGTTGCTGTTCTGATTTAGGGTTTAATACCAGCTGAGTTAGATCTGAATCACCCTGCACCTAATTTCATTTTGGCCGGGCTTGATAACGTATGTTGTGCTCACGCGTAATTAAATGACTGCACACCACTGTGCACAGGAAGTTCCTCTGTTTCCCATTGTGTTGTAGGTTTTTTGCTGTCCATTCACACTCTGTTGCCCAAGGTCTTGATTGACGTCCTGCATGCAGCATGGTTTTCTATTGATTGTATTGGAAAATAAAGTAATGGAAAGGGTGAATACCTTTTCAAGACTATAGTGGGGGAGATTTGTTTCTACCATGAGCAATCGTGAAATCATTTGCCAAGGCGCCTTGTCACAAATTCTTTATGGAGGATAAAGAAGCTGCTTGAATCGGAGTTATTTTTCATTTTTGGAGACATACTGGATTAATACAGCTCTTACCACAAAACCAGTCATACGTTTCACGGGTTATTTGTGTCAATATCCAACAATACATTGTTTTGAATCAAAATTATAGATTTTTCTTTTATGCCAAAAGTTATTAGGATGTTGAGTAAAGATCCTGTTCCATGAAGATATTTTGTAAATTCCCTACTGTAAATGTATTATTTAGTAGTAATATGCATGGCTAAGGACATTAAAGGTGATTTTTTTTTTCGCACCCTCAGATTCCATATTTTCAAATAGTGAAATTAGTAATCAATGGAAAAGTTTTATATATCATTTTATCATCTTTTAGATATCAAAAGCTCAAGGGAAAGTTGATTTCTCAATTCATCACCCCTTTAAACTGAAGCAAACAAAGAAAAATAACTGCATTTCACCATACTTTTACTTTCAGAACAAAAAGTATTTGATTTTAATTCTGCAAATAAAGAGCAATCACTTTTTGCAAACTGGGCATGAAGCAGTTTTATGTTCTTAAAACCAATTTACCTACTTATATCGAGTTTCTTTCCTACATTAATTAGCAGTGTACATTTATTAATAAGAAAATAATTCTTCTCCACTCACTTTTAATGCCCTTGAGGTATTAGTTTAAACGTGCCTATATTTAGGCTTCAGTGGTTAATGGAAACTTTCAAATCAATCTTATCAAACCTTATCAATCCTGGTCCATAATTACTAGCATGTAAGATATGGAAGCTCCACCATTATTCTTTAATTAAAATGGAAACACACTGCTGTTGCAATTCTTCTGTAATAGATCAGAATCACAACATTAGTAGCTTAAAAAGGGATTCCAGCAGGAAACGGAAGCCGTATACTATTTTTAGAGTAGTTTTAAACCTTTAGTTCACAGACAGCAAAATGCTATACACACACATATATATACATACATTGACATGCATTGCCTTTGAGTTTTGACAATTTGCATGGATAAAAATGCTTTGACTAATGAGAGGCAGCTTTTTCGCTGGACCATATCCAAATGAAATGCTGGAACGTCCATCTGTTACAGCTCAATCCAGTCAGCTAGGCAGCTCATTTTCATCTCATCTCGATGCTGAGGAATTTACATCAGAGGAAAAGGAAGGGAGAGAGAGAGCGAATCCAAATATTAAATTGGTCTTGGACTAACACGTTTGCACTGACATACGACATGTTTCAAACAGCATCAAATGTGCACTCTAAACTTAAATTAAGATAATGTAAGGTAATCAAATCAAATATGATAGAGTAGGTATTAAAGTATTATAAGAAAATGTAAGGTAATCAAATAAAATGATACAGTATAGGTATTAATTTATTTAACAGTTTGATAAACAAGAAATACATTTTTAGTAACATATATGTTAGACGCAACATATTGTCACTACAGTAACTTTTATAGTAACAGACATTTTTACTAAACCAAAGAATAACAAAAAATTGTTCCAAACAAAGTCATTGCAAAACCATAACCACATAGCAGTGGCATGTGAACAAGGCATGTGAATAGTGTTTTTGAACGAGTGTTGAGTGAATGATTCAATGACGCATTCGTAAAAGGACCTCTCCAAATAGCTACTTTGCAGTCAGACCACTTTACAGTGCAATGTTTTCCTCAACATTCAATTTCAGAGTATATTAGTTCCTAAAAAAGATGCATGATGACTCCAAATTGGTACAGTTGCAAGAAAAATGATTTCTGCTAGCAGGATGTGAATAATTTTAACTAAATAAGGGAGATCATACAAAATGAATGTTATTTTTGTACTGTTCTGAATAAGATACTTTAAAGGTGCAGTATTTTGGGACATGTGGTCTTCACCTCACAGCCGGTGGAAAATAGGACTCGGGCAGAAATCATTTTCATGGATGTGGTTATTAACGTTACTGTAGTGTAAAGCAGAGCAGGACATAGTGATGTGGAGCTGAGCACGGACGCTGGAGCGATTGTTATACAAACACATGGCTTGCAAGTACCAGGACTTTTATTATGACGGGATGGGACACATTCGCCGGGCGCCTGCACTTCTGCCTTTTCCGGTCATGATTAGGTAAAGCAGGTAAAGGAGCTCTGTTTATCATATTAGGTACATTTAAGTTTGTTTAAAATTATGTTTTGACATTACTCTGTGCGTTCGCTTGGCGCTGCTGTGACATGTTCACACTGCTAAGAGAAAAGCGCTTCTGCAGAATAAATCCAAGGGTAACGCAGACATGACGCCATTGACAGGCGACTCGTTCGAACGCTATGCTGAAACGTCCCGGTCCTTATTTAAAATAGCAATTTCCTCACAATTTACAAATAGTTGGAAACATTTGGGATATTGTAAGTACTCAACTGAACAAAATATATAACACTGGCCTAGTGGTTTTTGGATATTTTACTGCAAAAATACTACATAGTGCACCTTTAAACAAAGAATGTTAACATATAATCCACAAGAATTTTCTACGTGGTCATTTATTAAAATGAACCCGTATAAAAGTTTATGAACCATTGATTCTTAATACTGGCTGTGTCCTCCTGTCCTGTCCGGTCTCCTAAATATTAGGAGATACATATTTAAAACAAATAAATATTTGTTTAGTTATCACAAAAGCTCTCTCTATTTTGTTGTAAATCATTGAATTGTTACACTGCCTCAGAAGTCTGTCCGAAATTAGTTTGGTGAGGTGCCTTCCTGCACAAACTACTGCCTTACAAGCCATTGTCTGATAAGGCAGCGAGGTTTTTTGTTTTGTGATGGTTGTTCATGAGTCCTTTGTTTGTCCTGAGCAGTAGAACTGCCCAATGTTCTTCAGAAAAATCCTCCAGGTCCTGCACATTCTTCAGTTTTCCAGCATCTTTTGCATATTTGAACCCTCTCCAGAAGTGACTGTATGATTTTGAGGTCCATCATTTCACACTGAGGATGATTGAGGGACTCAAACACATTAAATAGGTTCAAACATTCACTGATGCTCCAGAAGGAAACACGATGCATTAAGAGCCGGGGGTGAAAAACTAAAAAGACCACCAAGGACCTCTTACACCAAAAGAGGATAAACTAAAAAGTAGCTGCTGTTTTAGTTGCTGGGTTTGGTGACTGATTTCATTGAACGAAATGCGCTAATGACGTGTGATGGTATGGACACGCATGGTGACAGGCAGGCAGGTCCCTTTAAATGATAGGACAAACATTTGATGGTCCCATCATCCTAGCACAGATGATATACTACATGTAAATACATTTAGACCACTTAACCCTAGTAATTGCTATTAGAATGAAGAGACTTTCAACGTCCATAGCAAAAAAAAAATATTTCTGGAACAAATTGCCTACCCTGCCTTTACTTTAAGTTAAAACGAATGCCGTAAAATGAATGTGTCCAGTATCATCATGCAGCAAAGCTGAACTGTTCTGAGGTGGATGACAGTCTAGGCGTGACATGGTGTCACACTGGAATCAGTCTTTTGTACACCATCTAATGAATCAAAGTGGTTCCTCCTGGCCTCATTAGTTAAAGAAAAGACACTGATTGCCTAATGGATGACTATAATTTAACCCATTTCCATATTAATCAATTCTCCAATTTGCTTAGAACCATTTAAGTCCTGTTCATTAATGTTGTTTCATTACAGCTTTCAGTGAGGGTTATATAACGGTTTTGTTGCATTTTCTCTGAATAAACAATCTAAATCAATGAGTGCTACACTACTGCTACACTATGCCGATTTTGATCATACATACATAAATATGCTGTCCGTTTTTCCTTTATCTTCTCAGTGTAAACAAAAAAAGATAAAAAGGGAGGTGCTAGTCTTTCCAAGGTCTGACAGTTTGCTGTTATTTTTCTTTTGTTCAAGGAGCAATGGCCCAGTCTGGAGGTCAAGGCTATAGTGAAGTGGAGGAAGGGGGCTGCTCTGTCAGAGATAAGAGAGTGGAGAATGATGTGGCCAAATGGCATGGAGAGAGAATGGGAGGTATTATCTGATATTCCCAGAATTTAAGCTTCAATGTGAATACCATCCAGCACCAAACAAGGTTCTATTCTTTTTCTCTGAAAGTATTCGTAGCTGTTTTTTTCTCAGCAGGAAGGTTTTTTTGCTTTATGCTGTGGTAGTTTCAATATTAGGTGATGGACAATCATCAAACCCTAGAAAAATAAAGATGAGTTAAATGTTTATTTTTAGCTCAGAATGTCTCAAAATAGGCCACTTCTAATGTGACCAAAAATCTGAATGGCTGGAACTAAAAACAGTATTTTAACTAGGGGTGTAATGATATTCAAACCGAACCAAAAAAACGCGATACACCACCCACGGTTCGAACCGTGATACTCTCATGTCGAATCGAAAACGCACCAGCCCAGCTCTCACTTCAGTCTATGCCATAAAAAAAAACAATTATTTCTTGACATTTGATTAAATGGTAATTAGTTAATTATTAGAGGTAATTATTACATTTAACAACAAATAAGAGCTGTATGTTTACTAAATATTATTATTATTAATAATATTATTTATTAAATATACACTAACCTTTGTCTTCCAAGTGCATGTCACGTGACCTGGCCGATCGCTCAGGCTGCACGGTGGAAGGATAAAGAGAGACGGTTTCCCCATTTAGCCAAATTGGAGTCCCAGCAATATCGTCATTTTCGTAGCCAGTTACGAAAAAAGAAAAACAATCTCTGTCACCTAAAAAAAAACACTTTCCTGCCATTTCAGCAATTATACTCTTCTCGTAGCTTACACTACTGAGCTACATGTGTTCGCGCCTTATATAGAGAGCAAGAGAAACTATGTACATGCAACATTACAATGTCAATTTGTAAGTCATGAAATAAAAGTGGTTCGATGTGTGTGAGCTGGGAAGGCATGCAGGTGCGATGTTCATTCTGTTCATCAGGGAGCAATTTTTATGATTCATTAACATTTCACGGTGTATTGTGTATTTGCCATGTTAACTGTTGTTTCCATAACCCCAAAATTCCACTTTATTTTCACTTCATGTTATTTTGTACATTTTTTAATTAGTGTGCTGGCTAAAAATTGCTATTTAATAGCTTTAACTTATAGGCCACCGCCACTGAATCACTGTGACTGGATCCCTTTCCCACCACGTTCATTTTCATAAAATGATCATTCGAATATAGTCCAGGGTTTCTACTGATAGAACGCTATATGCTAATCGCTGAAGTAACCCTTAGTAGGCTAAAATGGGACATTTACTTGTCATCAATTGTTATGAAAGAAATGTACTTGTTTTTTGCTGCTTTTTACATTATGGTAAATGGTAAAATGAGTAGATTATTTCTGACTACTCTACAGTTCAGACATTTATTTCCTTTTAGATAACTCAGGTTTGCTAACTGAAGCCAATTTTTGAAGTTATTAAGTTAAATTATTGCTGTTATTATTAAGTTAAAAGTGAATCGTGTTGTTATTGCTGGTGCCCTGCCGTGAACCCTGCCTCCACAGGAAACCAAACTGTGGCTCCATATCCTTGATGCGAACCGAACCGTGGCATAGGTGTATCGCTACACCCCTAATTTGACGTATTTCCATGTCATTACTGAGTAAATTGAGCTATGTTGATCTGTACAGTCCTCTCAACCTCTAAAACTGTAACCCATGGTTCATATTTTGAATATTACAAAGCCAAATTAAATTTTTTAGGATTTGTAAAAAAAGAGACTCACTATACTTTCATACGTTATCACCATATAAAGCACCTGTTGTTGTTATTTTCTGTCATGGCATCCAATAGAACCAATGGTAAAAAGCCTAGAAATTTGGTGCAGTGAATATTCCTGGTGAAAAAATTGTGCATATATTTTTACAGATAACTGATTTTTTTAATTCTACAAGATTTTCATTTTTTTTATATTACAATATAATAACAACAACAACAACAACAATAATAATAATAATAATAATAATAATAATAATAGTTTGTGTTCTTATTATTGTGTAACCTATTTTTTCTTCTTCTTTTTTTCTTTTTTACTTTCATTGAAACTTCTCAACATTTCAGTGAGACAGACCATCTTTGGACTGTTAACTTTTTTGTCTGTCATCATTTTAAACTTTGTTGGAAATTCTGTCATTTACCAGTGTTACTACTTGCAGTTTAGAATTTTTTTTCTCTGTTGGCAGATCACCCTCTGATGCCACAGTGACAAGCCTTAGATTCAGGCCAGCCAGTCGTTTGGCCTTTGAAACATTCCTCCTCATGTCAGTGTGTGTGCTGACAGCTGCTTAACGTCGACTCGCTAAAGCTAATAGTACAGAGTTGTTCATTCCAATCTCCCACCAAGGTTACCTATTGTGACAGACCTTCCTGCTTTTAGGAAATCTGCAGTTCATTCAACTGCATCCATGTCTTATTTTCTTGTCATCAAACACTGTAGTGGAGTTGTTTCTTAGTTTTTATTTATTTAAACTCCACACTTTTTTGTTCTAATCCTCTCTGCCTGTGATCCTTGATAAAGATGTTCCGATACACTTTTTCCCTTCCCGATTCCAATACCTGGGCTTAGGGTCTCGGCCAATACAAGTACTGATCCGATATCAGGATGTGTATCTGTATATACAGTTCTATATACTACTAGCCATGTATGAATAGCTAGAATTATTTTATGGTGTGCTCAGGGCTTATCTCTTAATAAAACACGAATGATTACAGACAGTGAACTACTGCATTTATTACAGTATTTTATTATCTGACATTCATTTGACAGTAATATTTTTTATTTTTCTAACGTGAAAAAGAACTTCAAATGCAGCCACAAATCTAAAACCACAAACTGAAAAGGGTATTTTAGTTTTACAATACTGTATTAAAAAGTGCAATAAATAAATCTAGGAATATAAAAAATTAAATATTAATCAGAAAATAATCTCTAAACGAAACAAGTGAAAAATAAACAACCATCTAGGCATAAATATTTTCATTGAAGACGTATTATTATTACATAGAGACGCAAAATCTACTGTAGGCTACAATTGTAACCTAATATATTTTGTCAATTTCTTTACGTTGAAACTAACTTTTATTTTGACGGGTTGCTGTGAAGACCTTTGAGTGTTTGTGTTCATGAAATTACAGTTTTCTCTAATGAAACGGCAAACTCTCATGAAGTGACCATTTATACATTCGTTTGTGTCCTCATATAGTGACATGGCAGAGACTACAAAGATAGCGCGTGTATTCGCACAACTACAACATGCAGAACATGCAGGAGTAATATTTAAATAGTATTTTGCGGTTTAATATTCATACTTCATAATATTCATAATATTCATACTAGTATACAGACACTAGTATACAGTATATTCGGCAAATATCTGGAGCACTGGGCTTAGATAAACACTGAAGCGACTGAACGCAGCTGCGGGTACCAAATATACACAGAGTCGGTGACTTACTTCAGAAACACTGATATCATCACATTGTTTAAATTTCAGTACCAAATTTCAAGTCTGAAATAGTGCTAAACAGCGGACACACTGCTAAAGCATTTTCATTTCTTCTACGCTGCTGGCAACACAGCACAACTTCCTGTGTTTACAATGCATTTTGAGCAGCGAAGAACCACCATGCAGTAGTTAGGCAAAGCCAGCGGTCATCATAATAACTAATGTGAGGTCTTGTTTAAGAATTATGGTATCGGATCGAGTATCAAGTACTTGCCGATACCAATTCCAGAATTTGTTGTGGTATCATTAATATTTAGTAATAATTCTGATATTAGTATCGTAATCGGAACAACTCTAATCCCTGTCTGTCATCTGTCATATTTTCAGTGCTTTAGAGCATTGTAGATCACACAAGACACAGACAACCGAAGTCTAAAAATCCAGCCAAACAAACACTTTTAAATGAGCTGCATGTAAGTCTTTGACTGTACTAAAGCATTAAAAACCATAATGTTTACTGATTTTTAATAATAATAATACGTTTAATTTATATAGCGCCTTTCCCAAGCTCAAGGACGCTTCACAATAACAGCAAATAACAGCAGTTTAAACATAAACGGACTAGTGGACATTTGCCCAGTCCAAGTAATTGAATGATTGCAGTTGCAAATCGCACTACATTTATAATACAACATGAAAGACAAAAGTAACAAATTAATTACAGATGGCATGGTGGGCAATTAGAGTAGAGATGAAACAGATTTAACATATTGATTGTGTTATGTCAAGTTAACAATTTCATGACTGATAATACTGACTAAACAAGTGTGTTTTGAGTTTACTTTTAAACTCATGTAACGTTGTTATTGTCCTGAGAGGCAGGGGTAGAGAGTTCCATAGCTTAGGGGCTGTAACAAAGAAAGACCTGCCACCCATAGATGATAAACGAAATCTCCGCTCACAGAGGAGGTCACAGCCAGAAGATCGGAGATCTCGAGGGGGAGTATAAGGAGAAAGTAAGTCAGAGAGATAGGCAGGAGCAAGGCCATTGAGTGACTTAAAAGTAAGCAGAAGAATATTGTAAGTGATACGTGATGACACGGGAAGCCAGTGCAGTTTAAACAGTGTTGGAGTGATAAGGTCAGTTTTTTTAGTATAAGTTAATAGTCTTGCGGCAGAGTTTTGGATATATTGCAAACGTGAAATAGAGTGAGCTGGTAGTCCGGAAAAAAGAACATTACAGTAGTCGAGGCGAGATGTAATGAACGCGTGGACTAGTGCTTCAACGTCTTTTGGGCTGACATAGGGACGGAGTTTGGCAATACGGCGCAAATGAAAAAAGGACGCTTTACAAAGTTGACTAATGTAAGCGTCGAATGTCAGTGCAGGATCAAGAATGATACCCAAATTTTTGACAGTGGCAGTCAATTTTTGACGGAATTATTGAAGTAGCTCCAACGTCAAGTCTTGGAATATTACTTACATTCTTTGTTAGTGAAGGAGGACCAACGATTAATATTTCTGTTTTAGTCAAATTCAGACTTAGAAAATTGGAGTTGAGCCAGGTTTTTAAATCATTAACACATGATGATGTCAAGCAGTGTATATCTGGATATCGTCGGCGTAGCAGTGGTATTGAAAACCATGGCGGCGAATAATTTGTCCGAGAGGCAGCATGTAAATGGTGAATAGCAACGGGCCAAGAACTGATCCCTGTGGTACACCTTGTTTGAGTTTGACAGTGGGAGATTTGTAATTGTGCATAGTGATGTAGTATTTCCTATCTGTTAGATAGGAGGCAAACCAGGATAACGCGGCTCCTGAGATTCCAATCTCTGATAGGCGCGTGAGTAGGACTGTATGACAGACAGTATCGAAAGCTGAGCTGAGGTCAAGTAATTGGAGTAAGGAAAGGTTTCCCGAGTCACCAGCGAGTAACAGGTCGTTGATAACCCTTGCTAATGCAGTTTAAGTACTGTGGTTTTGGTGAAAACCAGACTGAAATAAATCAAAACTGTTATTGAGTGATAGATGTGACTGTAGTTGAATGGCAACAAACTTTTCCATGATTTTTGAGACATACGGTAAATTGGAAATTGGGCGGTAGTTAGCGTAGTCAGTTGGGTCCAGGTTAGTTTTCTTAAGAATAGCAGTCAGCTTTAGTGAGACTGGAACAGAGGTTCAGTTCTAAAAAAACGCAGCATATTGCAGACATGGAAACCAGCAAACAAACTGGGTCAGAGATCGCAGATTATACCCGACCTAGAAAATGCCAGAGCACCCATCTAAAAATCTCTTTGAACGGGAGCATATTAAAATGCGATATCAGTTTATCATAAACCAAAAAATCAACTCAAGCCTCCTCGCTTTCCATTGTCATTTGTGCTCGCTTCTGTTTTGCGTGTCCACAATCTGCCAACCCACGTGAGCATCAACTCTGAGGAGCAGGGGGAAGGGCAAACAATGTTTAGAATTTGGACTGCAGTACCTATTTCAACCACTAACTGTTGTTATTACATACCACACCTTTAAACCTTATTCTGGCTTTTTGAGAAGCCAATAGCAGGGGGAAAAAAGTAATTCCCCAAACAACTGATTTGCTAATGGACTTCATAATTGGTTTTGTTAATAAAATTCTTCTTGGTTCTGAATGTTTGGAAGCACCATAAACCAACATAGGGAGATAAACACATAATGGAAATGCAAAGTCACAAACAGCATTTGCTCACCTCATTTTTCAAAGGCCAGCTATTGGATTGCTAACGTGTTTGGGTGCAAAGTAATTCCAACTCAACGTGTTTAGTCATAAACTCTTGATCCTGGTAAATGTTAGTTTTGCCGAAGCACAGTGACGGAGAAAGTTTACTGAGTCCGAGCACTTAAAATAAGATTAATTTGTTTTAGAATTGTAAACAAAACTGAAATGACTAAAATGTTGTTCATTGTAGAATTATGAATAAGATAATAATGTTCAAATAGGAGGAGGAAGATAGTGTGTTGACCTTTCATTCAGTTGCTTGTAATATAAAGGTTAGTTTTGGGTCTTTTGAACAGATGAGGCAGACTGAGTTTAAAAACAATTTACTTTGTTTGTGCATGTGTACCTGAGTGATACATATTTTTAATGCTATTCTGAGACAGGTCATTGAGTTTGTCATGTTATCAGACTATAGACTCAAAAGGTTAATTCACTAAATTAGCATTGCACTAACCATTTAAATGAATTGCCATTGTATTCAGTGCACACACCTCCATTCTACGCAAATGAGGCTTGTTATAGATTCTGTAACTCTGTTTACTTCACAAAATGATGTTTCTTAAAAAACTAAGTTCGGGAGAAGCACGTGCAAATGATCTACCTAATCATGATGTCATTCCAACCAGCTGTCAACAATCAGTAATCATCATGTCTACCAATCAGCTCAAGTAGAGGATCACATAAATAGCCAGTCAACTCACCAATGTTCCTTGACAAAGTTTGCAGCATTCTGGCAGGTCACTTTTTCTACCCATGCTGTCAACATGGCTCCACACGCTGCTTGAAGCTATGCTACAATGCTAAAAAACTTTCCTTACAAATTCCTAAGCTACCTAAAGCCCCTTTTGGCCGATTTTCATCAGCATTCTTTCAAACCAATGGCTCCTCAACATCACGGTAAAAGAATTCCTGTTTTTTCCAAAGTGTAATGTGGTCTTTGCCACAATTCAATCAATGAGGAGTCAATTGTTTGAGCAGCGCTCAGACACTGTAAAGAGTGCACACTGCACAGACTTGCAGCAGGACAGCTACAACAGCTCCTGTCCCAAGAAATAGAAACGTATCTTAAATAACATAGTTCCGGCACGCATCAAGCTTTGTTGTGATCTTGCTGCCTCTGTGTACAACAGACAGAAACTTGTCACACACAAAGTGCATTTGCCGTGGTGATAAACAATAAATTTACTCGCTCGCAAAGCGAATGAATGTATCGTGAGGCTAAGTAACTTAAATGTTGACAATACAGCATAATGATTATTTAAGCCATCTTATATTTTGGAGACAGAAACATACATCACATCTTCCTAATTGTGATTAAACTTTTGAATGTGGCGCCGTGTTGCGTTCAGAATATTACAGTTTCAGAGCATTTACAATCAATGTATGGCGCCAAGTTCTTATGAACCAGGACTGTTTTCTTTATTGTGATTATATTGTAATGTTGTATGCTAAATTTAATAAGAGTTGGACCCAAATGGGTCTCTTTCAAAATAAGAGTCCCATTATGGTTTTACAAACATGCTTTTCCATTTTGTTCCATCTAACTTTTTCTCCACCACAGAAGCAGTGATGTTCCATCTTCTCCCATAGGAGCTCAGTTTCTCTGGCTAATTTCTCCTCTGCCATAACAGTGCTATTCTCTCTGCTCCCACAGGAGCTCAGTTTTCTGGCTAATCTTTTTCTCCTCCGCGCCACAGCAGCGCTGTTATCTCTGCTCCCGCAGGAGCTCAGTTTCTCCGGCTATTTTTCTCCTGTGCCACAGCAGTGCTGTTCTTTCTGCTCCCACAGGAGCCCAGTTTCTCTGGCTAATTTCGCCAGTATCCATAACAGTGTGTTTCCTTTTGCTCCCACAGGAGCTCAGTTTCTCTGGCTAATTCCTCCAGTGTCCATAACAGTGTGCTTCCTTCTGCTCCCACAGGAGCTCAGTTTTTCGGGCTAATCTCTTCTCCACTGCTGTAGCAGTGCTGTTCCCTCTGCTCCCACAGGAGCTCAGTTTATCTGGCTAACCGTTTTTCCACTGCTCCCACAGGAGCTCAGTTTTTCTGGCTAACCGTTTCTCCACTGCTGCAAGCAGTGCAGTTCCCTCTGCTCCCACAGGAGCTCGGTTTCTCTGGCTAACCGTTTCTCCACTGCCAAAACAGTGTTGTTCTTTATGCTTCCGCAGGAGCTGAAGAAAATTGGTCCTACCCATTGCAATGTTTGAGAATGAAATTTATCCATCTGACGAAGATCCCCTACAGCATTCCACAGCTGCAAGGAGCACCACAACCCAACAAGACACCGTGACTGAATCTCCAGCAACACAGCGTGGCCGTCGGCCCAGCCGAGCCACATCCCGTACACCGAGACGCAGAGGCTTGCCATCGCCTCCACCTTCAAGACATCCACCATCTCCAGCTTCCTCCTACTCCTCAGTACAACCTACGATTCCAGCAATAGAGAAATGGACCGTACTAGGGTTAAGACAAGTGCTAATCAGTGTCGAGGATAATTTTTCCAGAAGAATTAATAAAGCCAAATTATACAACCTGTACGTGTCACTTCAAGCAGCTTCTCCATCTCCAAAATCCACTCCACCTTCCAAAACTACAAACAGATCAAGGAAACATAAGGATCCGAACTCACGCTCTCAAAAGACCCCTTCTCCCACAGAATTGGTTCTTCCTCGAGCACCAGGCCACTGCAGCAGGCCCTCAGCTAGCCCGGGCCGCGCCCCAGTTCCAGCCACCGCTGCCATCGTCGCCGCCACCCAGCCCAACTCATCTCTCTGCTCCGCCGAGCCAGAGACCGTGGGTGTTTTCCAGCATTGCACCCCAGGTTACAATACCAGTTTCCTCTGCCCCAGGCAATACTTTAAGCGTAAGTACGCTTCCGCCAGCAGCTCAAGCTTTGTATCACAGCCTTTTCCTGTCACTTTTTCTAACCCCTTCCCTTGGCCTGCAGCCCCACCATCAAACTCTAGCGCGAGGCTGCCTCCGCTAGCGGTGCAGGCCCAGCAGCTTTTTGTCCTCCTTAGCTTTCCTCTTTCCCCTTTTTCCCATTCCTTCTTTGTCGGGGACCGACTGAAACGAGAGGTTGCCTCCGCAAGCGGTTTTCGGCCCCTGGTTTTCTATCCGCCTAACACTTTTTCCCAAACTAGTGCTCCATTCACCCTGTTTTCTGCAACACAGATGCCCTTCCCGCCGAATTCTACAGCCTTGGAACTGCCCCCTGTCGCCAGCAACATTAGAGCACAGATCCTCACAGAAATTCAGGCTGTTGGCGCCAGAGGCGGACCCATTCCCATTCCCAACCCCAGTACCAAAGTATTGAGAGCTAATATTCCCATAAACCACCCATTGAGACCCCTCATTGACGCTTCTCTCAATCCCATCCTTCAAGCTGTTTCCCCCAGAACCCTTCAATCCTACCTAACTGCATGGAAGTGTTTCAAGTCTTTTCACTCCATATACAAGCTGAATTTTCAAGATTATTCTTCGCTTACCATCACTTCATTCATATCTTATCTCAACAGCACCAAGAACCTCCAAGTCAGCTCCATCAAGGGTTATCTAAGCGGAATTCAATTTTTTCACAAACTTGCGTTTGGTCTGCCCTCTCCAGAAATATCCAATTCACAAACATCCATGCTCATCAAAGGCATCCAAAAGACTCAACCCACCCACCCAGACGCCAGACAACCAATAACTCTAGATATACTTACCAAATGTATCTCCACCCTCCGCCGAGGATACCACTACACCAATACTGCCCGCACTCTGGATGCAATGTTCATATTGGCTTTCTTCGGTTTTCTCAGAAGCTCAGAAATTACCATCACATCCACCTTCAACCCAAAGCTTCATCCTACAATTTCAGACCTAGCAGTGCTAGATAACGAAACAATCTCTTACTTCATCAAACAAAGCAAGACGGACCAAATGAAAAAAGGGCATTCCATTTACATTTTCAACCTTCCATCACCAATCCAGCCGTATCAATCCCTTTTAGCCTACCTTCATTTCAGAAGTTCGCAGACTAAACTTTTCTCTGAACCACTCTTCACAGACGATGCTAACCGCCCTGTCACACGTTTCTGGTTCCAAAAACACCTCAAGTCTATACTGATTCTATCCGGCATCTCAGCAGACAACTTTTCTAGCCATTCATTCCGCATAGGTGCAGCAACCACAGCTGCTCAAAAAGGTCTCTCCCAGCACCAGATCCAAAAACTTGGTCACTGGTCGTCAGAGGCTTTCAAGAGCTACATCCGCTCCAATCGCTCCCACATCAAAGAAGCCCAACAGACCCTCATCAGCTAAAATTGTTTCAGCTTCAGCTTTTTTCCATACACTCAATCCTACAGGACCACCACATCCGCTCCATTTCAACATCACCAAATTCACTAAGTGAATCAATAATATTCACTGCCGTAGCAGCATCTCTCCAGTTACTCCCGCAGGAACCCACCTCAAATTTCCACTGCCGCAGCAGTGTTATCTCCTTCGCTCAAACAGAAGCTCAGTTTTTCCATCCAGCCGGCTCTCACTGCCACAGCAGTGTTATCTCCTCCGCTCTAACAGAAGCTCAGTATTCCCCATCCAGCTGGCTGTCACTGCCGCAGCAACGCTATCTCCTCTGCTCTAACAGAAGTTCAGGATTCTCCATCCAGCTGGCTGTCACCGCCGCAGCAGTGTTAACTCCGCTCAAACAGAAGCTCAGGATTCTCCATCCAGCTGGCTCCCACTGCCGCAGCAGTGTTAACTCCTCCGCTCCAATAGAAGCTCAGTATTCCCCATCCAGCTGGCTGTCACTGCCGCAGCAGTGTTATCTCCTCCGCTCAAACAGAAACTCAGGATTCTCCATCCAGCTGGCTCTCACTGCCGCAGCAGTGTTACCTCCTCCCCTCTAACAGAAGCTCAGGATTCTCCATCCAGCTGGCTGTCACTGCCACAGCAGTGTTATCTCCTCCGCTCCAATAGAAGCTCCGTATTCCCCATCCAGCGGGCTCTCACTGCCACAGCAGTGTTATCTCCTCCGCTCTAACAGAAGCTCAGGACTCTCCATCCAGCTGGCTGTCACTGCCGCAGCAGTGTTATCCCCTCCGCTCTAACAGAAGCTCCGTATTCTCCATCCAGCCAGCTGTCACTGCCGCAGCAGTGTTATCTCCTCCACTCCAATAGAATCTCAGTATTCCCCCATCCAGCTGGCTCTCACGGCCGCAGCAGTATCTCCTCAGTTCTAACAGAAGCTAAGCTTTCCATCCAGCTGGTTCTCACTGCCGCAGCAACGTTATCTCCTCCGCTCTAACAAAAGCTCCGTATTCTCCATCCAGCTGGCTGTCACTGCCGCAGCAGTGTTATCTCCTCCGCTCTAACAGAAGCTCCGTATTCTCCATCCAGCCGGCTGTCACTGCCGCAGCAGTGTTATCTCCTCCGCTCCAATAGAATCTCAGGATTCCCCATCCAGCTGGCTCTCACTGCCGCAGCAGTATCTCCTCCGTTCAAACAGAAGCTAAGCTTTTCCATCCAGCTGGTTCTCACTGCCGCAGCAGTGTTATCTCATTCGCTCCAGCAGAAGCCCAGTTTCTCCAACTGACTTTTACTGCAAACAGTGTCATCTCCTCCGCTCCAACAGAAGCCAGTTCCTCCACCCAAAGCCTCCATACCACAGCAGTGATACCGCCTCAGCTCCCGCAAGAGTTCCGTTTTTCCATTCAACTTGCTCGCACTGCCGCAGCAGTGATCTCTCCATATTTCCGCAGGAGTTGAGGTTCTACTTCCAACCCGGGGGTTTCAAAAAACAAGTTAAAACGGCTCGTCCCCACGGCTGCAGCAGTATCGACAACTCCGCTCTCGCAAAGCCCGATACTCCACCGAAACTCGTTTCAATACCACAGCAATGTCGCCATCTCCTTTCCCACAGGAGCCCAATCGTCCATACAAATGGTTCGTTTGGATAGTTGGAAAGCAAGTTGAAACGTCTCTTCTTTGCTGCAGCAGTTACAGTCAATTCCGCTCCCGCAGGAGCTCTGATACGACCTTCCAAAACCCGTTCCACTGTCTCAGCAGTCTCACCGTTCCCTTACAGAGAGCCTAATTCTCTGTACAACTGGGTCTTCGGATAGTTTGGGAAAGCAGATTCAAAGGGCTCATCTCCACTGCCAGCAGTATCACCAACCTCACTCCTGCAGGAGTTCTGTTCCTCCATCCAAACTAGTCCCACCACCACAGCAGTGTCATCTTCTCAACTCCTACAGGAGCCTAATTCTCTGTACAGCCAGCCCATTGGATACGTTCGAAAGCATGCTGAAACAGCTCGTCTCCACTGCCACAGCACTGCTATCTCCTCCCGCCTACAAGCAACCACCCCCAGCTGACTACCAACGAGTTTCACCCGTCTGATACCACGACCACCAAAACCTCAGAAAATAATGATCAAAGATCTCCCGATCCAGTAACTAACCCCCCTTCGATCGGCACAGCACCAGTTCATGCTCTGCAACTTTTGGGGGGCATCAACATCATTTACTGGCTGCTGTCCTATGCTAGTAGCAATTTTTTGGGGGAGTACTCTGGGTTCGGGCCAAATACCGAGCTCGGAGCCCTCTCCTCGGACAGCACGCCAAATACGCATACTATTTATTCTATCTGAATTATTTGTAAGTGTGAACTCGTGAAATGATGTTTCTTAAAAAACTAAGTTCGGGAGAAGCACGTGCAAATGATCTACCTAATCATGATGTCATTCCAACCAGCTGTCAACAATCAGTAATCATCATGTCTACCAATCAGCTCAAGTAGAGGATCACATAAATAGCCAGTCAACTCACCAATGTTCCTTGACAAAGTTTGCAGCATCCCTCCACCACCCCTTCTACCTCACACGCACCTGGTTAACTTTCCTAACCAGAGATACGGGGGGAGTACTCTGGGTTCGGGCCAAATACCGAGCTCGGAGCCCTCTCCTCGGACAGCACGCCAAATACGCATACTATTTATTCTATCTGAATTATTTGTAAGTGTGAACTCGTGAAAACCACATCGAAAGCAAGCAATACATGGATCTTCATCGGAAAGACATGTTTGTGTACATTTTCTTGTTATCATGGCAGCAGTAACTCGTCAAATGTTTGATGAAGGATGTAAAAGATCATATCCAAGCACATGGTGTAGTCGAGCACACTTTAGTTTTTAAAGAGTCGATTCAAGTGCCTCGATGTGCCACAGCAGAGAAGCAATGAAGTATGCTAGATTTCTGTCTTGTGCACTTAACGCATTAGGCTACATTTACTTTCATTACATTTATTTCAACTTTATTTTACATAATAAATATTGTATGTGTTTTACATTTAATTAATAAACATTAGATGATAGCTTTTTATTTGGGCATTTGACATACCAACTGGTTACTGTACAGTAATGGCAGTATTTCAGGCATTTGAAATTGCAGACAAGTATGCAATTTTGAAACTTGGTTGTCACAGAATCAGTCAGATAATACCATGTTATGTTAGATATTTGATAAGCACATGAGATAAGTGAGAATAGACTAAATCTGCTAAGAAATGAGCACAGAGCGAAAAAGAGATCCAATGATGCCTTCATGGTTTTGAGCGAGAATGACAGTTCCAGGTGCATTCATGCTTATCACCAATTGGCCACTATCTGTAACTTGTCTTTGCCTGAAGATCTTGATGAAAAGGGCACAGTTTGACTCGCATGTGTTTTAGAGGGAGAAAAAGAAGTGGGGGTAAAATCAAATCCTGTGTGCTGCCGATCATTCCTAAGTCAGAGAGTGAAATCTGTGGCATTTCAGCCCTGTTATTTCCGTTCAAAAGATTTAATTCTGCCTGGCTGGATCTGGCTCTTGTTAACAGTGATTGCCTGGTGGCTCAGCTACCTACCAGCAGGTCTCCAAATGCTCTCACTGAGAGACAGGCCTGCCATCAGCCTCATGATTATAGGACACCGGACCCCTGCTTAGACCTATTAGGGCCATCCAATCAGAATAAGCCGAAGTAACTCTTTGATCAGAACAAGGAGGAATGTTCAGACAGTAAATATGATTTTAACAATGAATATTTTTTAAATCAAAGAGCTAAAAAGAAATCCTCCAGTTTCAGACTTAGTATATCTTGTTAGTGCATGGGTACTTTAAAGTCTGATGTGTTACTCTGGGTCTCTTGTCTTTGTAAAGGTAATTCTGAAGAAACATTGAGTGGTTTTAGAGCAAGTGTTTTTATTTTTATTTTTATTTTTTTTGCCAAGGACCTCAAATATGATCATGATCATCTGCCTAAAATGTAAGTGCGGCTGAATAAATGTATAAAAACCCATTTGTACTGTTTATACTAATTATGATCTTATAAAGACAACCTGCGCTTTTCTAAATTACATAATTATCTACTAAAACCAAAAGCCATTAAGGTCCCACTTTATATTATGTGGCCTTAATTATTATGTACTTGCATCAAAAAATAAGTACAGTGAACTTATTGTGTTCATATTGTATTGCAAAACACTTTTTCTAAATGAGGTGGGATATGGGGAAAGTTAGGGACAGGTGTGGTGGTATGGGCAGGTTTAAAGAGGTGATGGATTGAGAAATAAACACTTCCTTGAGCTTTTGATATATAAAAGGTAAAATAAGAATATCCTGTAAGTTTCAGAGCTGAAAACGTCCTGTTTATTTAACAGAAAACATAAATAACATAAAGAAAAGCTTTTATAGACACCAGGCCCAAAAAAAGATTGTGTGCTTCATCCTTATGTCACTGTGCGATGAAACGCGCCTCTACAGAATAATAAGCGCGTCTAATTCAGTAGCTGATCACACTAGCCAGCAGCAATAAACATGCTGAAGAAGATGGCAAGATATTGTGGAAGACTGAGCCCGATCTCACGAAAATGCATATAAATAGTACAAGTGCGCAATCTCGTGGAATGTATACGCCAAAATCAGTTTTGCCGTGCATATGGTACGTGGTTTTTCGCGTGGATATGATACGCACTTTATTAATAATAATAATTACACAATTGTATTATTATTTTTGATTAATTAATTAATTTTACTTTTTAAAATCTTTTTTGGGTGTGTGTGTTGTTTTTTTAAAACCCATGTTTTACATGACCCACTTAGTCTTGTTTTTCCTTTAGTTTGAGTTGACAGACAACATTTCAGATATCTGCGGTTTGCTTTACTGAGCTTTTTAATAACCAAACAGCATGCAATGACATGAATTGGCTGTGTTGAAAGATTAAATTCTGTCATGGGCACAGCATGGACCATAACCTATTGTTTCAGATCGTCCTCTGTGTCAAACACAAGATGAAACCACACACCCCTAGAAAAACAATATCCGGGAGAATGATACAGCATAGTGACTTTATGAATTAGTTTGATGTTATTGACAAATCCTCACTGCACCTGACAATTTCATCCGCAGCTGCTTAATCAGGAAACATTGCCACGTCACTTATTGAATGTATGTACCCGCTCTTTTGGAGTATTGTTGCGGATCGTTACAGAGTTAATCTGTGGTGCCTGTGCAGGTGTGAGCTCCACACCATTGTTGCTTATCAAGTGTGACACATTGATCAGTGACCTTAATATCCCTGTATTGATTTCAGTTGGCTTTGGCTCCATCCTTAAGCTACCAATAAAAACCTCATCCACCCTAAAGCCAAACTTTGGTTACCAAGGTGATTCTGGGGAGGATAAACCAATGGAAGTCTTAAAACAAAACATGGCAGCATTGAATACTTATTTACTTCCACCATAAATCACTATGATTGATTTGGTTTGAAAGATTTTAAAAAAAGGAAAGCATTGTCCCCCTTTTTATCTGCAGAGGTTTCTGGCTGTGGAAGTGAATTTGCAGCTTGTGGACGAGTTTTTGGACGAGTTCTTGATCTTAGAGGGACGACAATGGTGCTTTGAGTGGATTGGGCAGGTTTACATGGTAATCGCTGCAGATGGCCACCAACCAGCATGTTTACGCAGGATTTAAGGGAATTTAAGACAGTAAAATCATGGATAAGAGGGAGCTGGAGGTGGAAAGAGCTGATGTAAGACAGCTCAGCTGACTGGCTCCATCAAGTTCATCCGCTTTCAGAATGACTGCCTCCCAGCCCACGTTTTTGGAAGGCTTTCTCCAAGAAAGAAAAAAAAAAAATCCACTTTCACCACAGGCACTTCTAAAAAATGGCATTCTGCTGCACATCCCAAAGCCTTCTTTTGTGACTCAGAGAGCACCAGATACACAGCTCAACTGTTCTGCTCTCGTCTTTCAAAGTGGTGATGCAAGATAAAGACCTAATTCTCAACAGGTCCAGCAACAGATAAGACTTGAGCTTCAGGGCACTTCACATGATAGAGATTCTCGGTGAGCTCCCAGAGGGCCTTATCTGATACAAGGAGTGCTGATCAGAACCCGTGGAGGAGTGGGATACAACCCAGGATGATTCTGTTCTCCACAGATGTGACCATCAGTCTACCTGCCACATACTTATAAGCTTATATCATTTGCATAAGAAAGATTGCATGACAAAAACTACTGAGCTTGTGGTAAAGCAAGAATAAACCTGCTCGGTTTGAATTTTGGCAAACTGACAATGCAGCCTGTTCGAGGGTTTGGAATATATGCAAATAAGCTGTGTTGGGGTAATGCATTACAAGTAGCATGAGTTACATAATCAGATTACTTTTTTTCAAGTAATGAGTAAAGGAATGCATTACTTTTAAATTTACAACAAAAATCTTTTTCAAATAAATAACTATGTTTTCCCATTTACTGACTGACAGCTCTCCTGTCTGCATGTTGAGAGAAATCGGGAGTAAGAATGGAAGCACAGGTTTTTTGAGCTGCTCACTCTTCTTCGCAGGCAGTAATTTGCACTCACTTTAGCCTGAGGCTCATTCATTTGACTTTTGATGTGAAAAAGCCTTTAGATTTGTCAAAAAAAAGAAGCTAACCAGCCCATGTGACAAAAAAGTAATGATAACGTATTGTAACACATTTTCATAAAAAGTAACTAATGCAATTATTTACTCTTTTAAGAATTAACGCAATATTGTAACTATTTACTTTTAAAAGTAACTTTCACGGTCATTTTTACTGTAAATAGAGAATCTTAGTAAAGGGATTGTTCACCCCCAAAATAAAATGTCTCCCATGATTTACTCGCCCTCAATCCATGTATATGACTTTCTCCTTTCAGACGGACACAATCTGAAAAAATATCCTGGCTCCTCCAAGCTTTAAAATGGAGTGAACGGTAAAGTGAATGCTAAATGAGGCTTTGAATATCCAAAAAGTGCATCCATCCATTCTAAAAGTAATCCATACAACTCTGGGGGTTAATGAAGGCCTTCTGAAGCGAAGCGTTGTGTTTGTGTAAGAAAAATATCCATATTTAAAAATGTATAGCTTAAAATTTCTAGTTTCCGGTAGACGACCTATGCAAGTCGACTTGCGCAAAAAGAGTAACCTCTGACCCGATGCATGACGCACTGACAAATGCGCAAGTGCAGGGGATAGAGCAAAAAACACCAGTCGGAAATGTCGGAAGATTTCGATATTAGATAAGAGGAGCTTGAATTTGTCGCCCAGCCCTATTTGTTTGAACTGCAAGAGGCATCAAATCTTACACTACTCCTACAGCCTACGTCATGCGTACGGTCTACCGTCTTGCTACCGACTTGCGTACGGTCATTTGCCTGAAGGTAGTTTTTTTTCATTTCTGAAACATCATGGCTGAAACATACAAAGTTTGACAATGATAATCTCAGGTACTGATTATGTGCTTCATTTTAATGTGAAAAGAATTTAATGTGAGTTTGAATGTCATTTTGCGTAACCTTTAGCCATGCTGAAAGTGACAGTGCCACAGTGGAAAAGTCACCTCAGATCTTGAAAATAAATTACGCAATAAATTACGAAACAAGAATGTTCAAACGGTTGTATTATATATGATTATTGTTTCAGGCCATCCTTAAAAATATTTTGGTTTGCAGTAACAGTAAAAAATTTTTTTAAAAGGGTCGGTAGGTAGGTCTATATTTTTTTTTTCTTCAAATTTTAATACAAAAAAAAAAGTATATTTTTGGTGATGGTGATTATGTAGGTATGAATTTAAACAAATTGGCATATCGTGACATCACTGACTGGGTCTTCAAGCCGTGCCTTCGGGCGTGTAGGCTAATTTCAGGCTATATAGACCACAAACAAATTTAAATATTTGTCAAAACATGTTTATTGCATAAATTTCAGGTGCATTCTTTAAGAAAAGTGTCCAACCACCAGCTAGCTGTCATTGACTCAAAGCTGTCAACCCTCCCTTTTTTTCCAGGTTTCTCACGTATTTTAGCTCTTTTCCCGCTGTCTTCCCGTTTTAGTATTTTTCCGTGATATGTTTCTTATTTTTACGCTCGATTGTGTTAACTCAGAACACGCAACTATCTGTCTCTGAAGTGGCTTGCACTTCTTGCCAGACCAACGCATCTGGTGATATAGACTAGTGCATTTGAATATTAAAAAGCAAAAAGTTGTTTTTATGAATTCAATTAATTAAGTAGCTATAACCAGCTATTCAATCAAGAGCAGTGAGTGGGTCCTTATCTTTTGTTTGACAGACAGCAGTAAAGGCTACTGCCCCTTTAAGACCTAATACAGAGATATGCATCGTCTTTCTCGACTGTATAAAGTTCTCTTAAGGCATATACAGACTGTCTGATGGATACTCATCAAGATCGACTTGTTGACATACTTTTTGTGTGAGTTTATCCGTTCAAACGCAAGACTTGAAAGAACTCAATATTTGCGCGCTGTGAGACGTGCGCGCGCTGCGCACAGAGACAGATCTTCTCTCACTGCAGAGTTCTCATTCGCGTCTTCTGGCGAATATACTGAGTGATGATGGCGAAAATGACTGGTCATACGGCAGCACTCGCATGCATTGAACACAGTTTACAAAGATAGACCGTTTTGCCCACGTTTTCTTTTATTATCGCTGTTGTAGTGCACGTGTATCCATCGACAGAACCATACATAAAGCATTATTTTTAACGTTACAACCAGTGCCGCCGCTCCCACCACGCGCTGGGTTCGAGCAGAACACACGCTACCCATAGCAACGCGTTATGACAACGACATTTCAGACTGACAGGGACAAGATAAACGGCTTTTCCGCCATTTGTTACTGTTTTGTACACGTTGTTATATTAATTATAATTCAAATTCTGTTTTATTCGCCCCAATATAGTAATGATAAATGTTGAGAGGGGCACTTTTGATTAATTTTCAAAAAGGGCAGTGGCTCAAAGCCCTCCCCTCTGCAGTGCACTTGCCTGGTGTGTGTAACGTGTCCATGGTCCTGACTCCTGTCACACAATGCGGCGAAATCTCCGACAGGGCTTTAACAGTCTAACGTTACAGTGAATGAGAGTATGAGCCGAGCCGAAACGAACGCACGTGCTGGCCATAGTGTGACATCCGTTAACCATAGTGTAAACATAGATGACGTCACGGGTTTTTCTATAAACGAAAGAACGTAGATTCGTTTGTATGGCCCAGGCAATTTATACATTTATAATACTTACTAAAATATAATTCATATTATTTTATTACTGTTGTATTAGTTGTTTGAAAAGTAAAAAAAGAAATTGGTCGGTCTTAAAGCCAATTTACAACCGGCAAGTCGGTCGGACTAAAAGGGAAAAAAAATAAAAAATTGAGTCGGCCCTAAATTGACAGGGTCGGTCGGGTTACGGCAAACAAGAATATTTTTAAGGATGGCCTCAGTCACTCGGTATGCATTGTAGGGGTGACCCCGAATAGTCGAAGATTCGATGCATCGATATGCGGAGCCTGAGTTGACCACCGATCTCACGGTCGAATCTTTGCAGGTGTTATGAAACGAGGATCATACCATTTTGGCAATATGGGGGTGCTCAATATTTTAAAGAATGTCGCGGAGCTGAGCTGAGCTGAGCATCCGGTGTGCAACCCCTTTAAAGGGCGCTGAGCTTCGCACCGTGCCTTTAAAATTCGAAACATGTTCAATGAGTGTACACACACCGGCGGCAGCATTCAGCACCTGTCCGCGGCCACTCAGGAAGTTGTTTAAAATCCTGGCGCACCACAGAGCGCTTTATATTAAATAAAAAAAAATTAAGGTTTTATATTAAATTTATATTATATTTCCCTCAAATCGTCAATGAACATACTGATTTAACCCTGTGCTACAAAGATACACTCATCATGCAGCTCTTCTGTCAGTCAATTCAAAATTGAGCTCGCGGGTATATAATGTGCGCGTCAGGTGGCGGTGTGAGTGTGATCCTGAGGCGTGCGGGGCTGGGCTTCGCGTCCTTCACCCCCTTTAGGCACAATCGCCTTAAGAACGTGCATGTAAACATACTCAAAGTGTTCTTTTCCTCTCTAGGCAGGTATTTTTTTTAGGTTTATTTATCAAAATGTTCTTTTATATATTTGTGTGATGTTCTGTATTTCGTTTGTGGCTTTAACATGTAACCGTTTAGAAAACAGTTTATGAATGTTTATCCACCACATTACCTTTTAGGCTATTTAAACCTAAATAAGAAAGCCATTGTCAGTTCGTCTGTCAGTTGGTATGCAGTTTTGGTCGCTTTATTAAAAGTTGTTGCTGTGTGCCGTGTGTAAAGGAAAATAAAAATAGTTTTACCCTTCTGCTGACAAGTGTCGTGCCCATAGACATCATATAACCTACACCATATAATAATCATATAATCATACACCTATATGATGTCTATGGTCGTGCCCCTCCCATCCCATTCACACACACATAGATGATTAGACTATCGGTCGACCATAGAGAGATTCGACAAGTCTGATTCGAATGTCTAAATCCTTAGTTGAGGACAGCCGTAATGCATTGTTAAGAATTATTTATGAATTTGAGATTGTATCTTACTGATCTTGTAGTGCCCTTTAGAGAAAGCTCCGCCCCCACAAACTTCTGATTGGCTGTTTTTTTGTTTTGTTTGTTCTTTTTGTCTTGTTGTTGCGTCACATCTAGTATGGACAGAAAATATATCTGATGGACAGATATAAATACTTTATATATAAATTGCATGAAATATTAAAATCTAGATACAATATATTAAATATATTCTTATATATCTGTATTCTTTTTTTTCTTCTTCTTGTGAAGAAAAAAATAATGCAGAGGTTTGGCTACCATGCTGTCTTCATGGATTTTAAATTCACACTGAGAGATCATTATTTCCAGTGACTCTTGATGAGAACTTAATTATATTTTTATATCTGGTTAAAGATGGCCAAACTCCATTATTAGAACAAAAATTTTTCTTGAACAATTTAAAATGAGCAAAATAACAACCACTTAAACTCAATTCTGCCCAAGTTTTAGAAATAACTTAACTCCACAGTTTTTGGGACTGACAAACTAGTTCTCTTGACCAATTTTTTTCTTTTTTTTTAATTGATTAGTGAATAATGCAAGTTTTAAATTGAAATGCAAAATGCACAAAGTGACACGACAGTCCCTAATAGGGATGTGACAGTCAGAAAACGAATTATACCTAACCTTAAAGGGGTGGTTCCGTGGTGTTTTTCTAGGCTTGGTTGTGTTTACGGGGCACAGTATAACATGTCTTAATACTTCTTTTTGTTTTGTTTTACTCTATATTTTTCTTATATTTGACCTTTATTCCCCACCGCTGTCTCCACTGTCCTTTGAACGACTCGTTTGCTTCCTGCTTCAATGAAGCCCATCCCTCTGAAAAACGCAATGGTCTTAGATTGGTTAGATGGCCAAATGTAGTTTCATGTTTTTTATTGGCTGAAGTGCCAAGCACAGGCTGCCGGAAACGCCTTGCCCCTTACCTTGCCCCCTGTAAAGCGCTTTGGATAAAAGCGCTATATAAATGCAGTCCATTTACCAGTCCATTTACTTACCATTACGGGCAGAAGTCACATCTGCTGTGTAAATAATGGCGTCAAAATTGCAACCATTGCTCCCAAAATCCAGCGTCCCGAGTAAGGCCGAACACAGAAGTTGTGCACTTGGGGTGAAAATAACTTTCGATGGCATGTCTGCAACACTCAAGCCTACTGCAACAGCTCTCTCTCTCTCTTCCGTAATGACTGCTACTGGGCCTCACCCACTTTGTTGCGTGTTCATGTTAATAGGGTTTATGATGTCACCAACCCAGAAAAGAAGCTTGTTGTAGTTCAAACGAGCCGTTTTTTTAGGCAATAAACTGCCATAACTTTAAAAGACAATATCTCTGTTTGCATCGAACTTTCAGCGCTGTAACTTTGCAGATACTGTTTATGCTCAAGCAGCAACATTACACACTAACTAAAGTTAAAAAAAGTGAAATCGCATGAAACCACCTTTGAGTAACATGCACACAGCCACTCGGGCATTAATAACGGAGCAGAGCAAAGCGAGTGGTTTCAATGAATTTCTATTAAAGTTAAGATTCCATATGCATGAACTGAAAAAGTGCCCACACCGTGTATGACAGTTCGTCCGTAACTGTAATTTATTTATTTATTTATTAGAGACAGTGTGTGTTAATGAACAGACATGATTATACATGAATGTAAACACACCGGATTGTAGCCAAAGGCTAGTTTCCATCCGTTGTCCCAGAGGCTTTGTGCCTGCTCTGTGTGGCTGTGCAGTTTAGTTTTCTGTTTCGAATTGCCGCCAGTTCGGGGGCGGGTTGCTTGAATTGTGAAGAATGAGATCTGACTCCTGCTGCATTTGTGCTGCGACAATTGTTGGGATCATGCTTTGCTAAGCAGACATGTTCAGTTTTTATTTATACTGTCTGTTATCTAACTGAACTCAAATATTTATTTTTTAATTCTAAACGACGGTGGGGACAGTGATGTTACCAGACCGGGGTTGAGTCTGAACACTGGTAAAAATCCGGCAACACAAGCCTGGCCTCTAAATGTGTATTTCGAAACTGAAAAACTCATGGTTGAAAGATTTCACATGTTATTGACAATCTTTTATTAGGGGACTCTCAGCCATGGGATTGTAGAGAACAGGATGAAAGATGTCCAGAGATAGACACACTTTCATATCAGTTCAAAAAGAGGCATGGCTGCTTTCACCTCACAGGAAAGATCATACAAGAGATCAAGAACTCGTCTCTTTTTCATGGGTTGCCAGGAATTTAAGGTGAGCCAGAATTTCACAGACTTCAGGTTTGGCTTTCTCATGCAATTATTAATGTTCATGAGATCTCACATATTTATCGCTGAGCTTTAGGCTGGATTTTGCCGTTTTAGCATCTCATGGTTTTTTCAAGATCCTGACACAAAATCACCTACAGTATATGTAGGTTGCCTGAATCAGCATTATATTTTTCTGATTATTAATTCATGTTAGATTATTTAAACTCACTGCTGCTCAAAAATGTCAGCATTTGAGTTTCAGATTCATGATGGAAAAAAAGTGTTTTTGGACTAGAAACCGAGAGAGATGAGCTACATAATGTCAAATTGAGTGTTGCATTTAAAGCCTGGCCTATAATACCATGCGCATGGAACCATATAAATGTATTTACATACTTTATGATTGCATTTCAAAATGCCATTAAAATAATTATTATTGATTTGCAGAGTAATATACTTGTACACTACATTTTAATTTCACTTAAAGCATTTTAATATTTAGCAATTTTAGCAGATTTTTGACTTCTTAACTTTAGTTTTTAAAAACTGCTGATGTCACTTCTGTTCTAAAGAAACCCACCCTCGACCCCTCTGACATGGCCAACTACAGACCAACGTAGTGATTTTACTTTCGTCCATCTAAGGACACTAAGTAAGGTCACATGTCACTTAAGGTGTGGTTAGGAGTACATCATATGAGTACATCATATCCCTCTCTCTTAGTTTGTGACACTAGTCAAGGTTTTTTACCTTGGCTATATGCGAACACTCCGAACAGGAGGCAGTTCAATCATTTAGAATGAATGTAATGTCGGGAGAGTTCGTCAGCTGAGTTATCTGAAAGATTGGTGAGATTTCTAACTTGTAGATAATACTGAGTGAATAATCAGCACAAGAAATGTAATAAAATAAATTGTATTAAAATATAATCAAGAATAACTAACACAACTACTAAATTAATACAATGAATGATAAAGAAATAAAGTGCATAAGATGCATAAAATACATGATATTAAGTTGAGTGTGGCTATGGAAGAGTCACATTATCTTATGGAAAGATAAACTGTTATTTCTCTGAAACTAAGGTGAAGAACCTTATTATGCATCAAACAAATAAATTAAATATAATTTGTTATTAACTAGCATCAGTTATATTACATCTAATGTAAAATAGAAAACCATATACTGATAATAAACAACAATGGCAAGGTCTCTGGAAAGAGGTTTGGTTAAAGGGGTCAAATAATGGTACATGCACTTTTACAAGCTCATTGTATGGAAATGTGTATTGGCAGTGGCTGAACACAACCACCCTATAATGATAAAAAAAATACATCCAGTGTTTTTTTTAAATCTCCTTATATGTTTTCCCCTGTCTCAAATCAAGCCATTGGACTCTGTGACACCACGTGGTCGGACGCCCCTCCCACGACTGTTGATTGACAGCAGCGTTTCCTCTCAGACCCGCCCTGTGCGAGCTCATCACAGTCCGCCATTGTTTATACTCTGGAGCCGAATGGCGTCTAAGCGACTGCGGGGTTCTGTGTTTGGGTGAAAGAATGAACACAGCAGTCATTCTGATGTTCCTAAATCCGAACCGCTGAAGACACAGTGGCTGAGTTTTGTTTTTGAAGGGAATATTACCCCGATCAACGTCAATGCTTTCATGTTTGCTCCACGTGAATCATTTCTCACCAGACTGCTTTATAAACAAGGGTCAGTATAAAGCAGGTTTTGCTAAGAAGCTGCTCCTGAATAAAAGATCGGTACCAACTATTCGTGTTCCTGCTGCACCTCCAGAAGATGTGAGTGTAATGTTTGAATCGCTTGCACGCTTCACGCTGAATACACTAAAGTTTACAGAGTAAGATACATTACGGCATGCTTTCTATATATGATGTTCTCAGTATAATTCATAATCCCACATTTATAATGAGCAACGCGTTATTGTAAATGTGTACGCTGGTGATAAAGTTAATGTGGTAACAGTACATTAAGCTTATTTTTGTAGATGGTTTATAACGGTGTCTGTTGAAACATTCTTGTGGTGACCTAATGTCAGTGCTTCAGCCCTGACAGTTGTACCTAACACTGTAGATTACGCATCACTGACAAACCTATTTTTACAAAAAAAAAAAAAAAGGTTTTCATGACCATTACCTGTAACATCAATCTGTCAATGAACTAACGTAAACATCAGTAAGCGCATAGCATTCATATCTCACTACGCTAACGTTACCCTGCTTGTACATACAAAGATAGATCAAAGTGTCATTACGTTAAACAGCCATTCAGAAATGTCCAGCTCACCGGGCCCTCATCTTGTTCCGGGTTCAAAATTACAATGTTTCCTCAGATACTCCAGTTGCCATTCTTTCCCCCAACTCCTTGTGTGTGTGTGTGTGTGTGTGTGTGTGTGTGTGTGTGTGTGTGTGTGTGTGTGTGTGTGTGTGTGTGTGTGTGTGTGTGTGTGTCAAACCGCCCCAAAGAACAGAGGGCGGGGTCATTTATCATTTAAAGTCGTAAACACCGAAATGGCTTGGTGAAAAAAGAGCTGTTTTTGGCCAGGTAAAATGTGATTTCTTACAATACTAAGGAGAATTTTTAATTAAAGTATATTACAAACTTTTAATTTAGATACTAAAGAATCATATTAACTTCTACAAAAAATGGCATTATATGACCCCTTTAAGTGGTATTTACGTTCCATGTGGTTGAGTAAGCAGTCAAATGGCAATTACTTTTTCCACTGGTTGTGCTGGGTGACAATGCGGTGGGGAAAGCTGGAATCTGTTTCAACAGCCTTGAACACAAGGGTCCTAAAATGTGGAACACGCAGATGAGGCCCTGAAGTAGGTGCAGAGGGTCCTTAATCTGGAACACGCAGACGAAGCAGGGTGTTCCAAATTAAGAGAAGATTACTCTTCTGAGCTTAACCTTGTTGCAAATGTCTCTGTGTGTCTTCTGCCTCTCCGGGCCAGACACACATTTGGTCAATCCACTTTGGTCTTCGCTGGACTAAAACTCTGAATGTAGTGTTTATTAATGTTCCTTTCCTCACAGACTGGAGGCTCAGAATATTGTTGTATCTGTTGCTGCCTCAAAAGCTGTAGACTCAGATCCTCTGATCTTTTGTTGTCGCTCTGGATAAACCAGAGGCTCAAAATGTTACGGTGTATCTGTTATGTCTCATCCTCACAGGACAGACACAGAACTTGGTGCAGAACTCTCTCTCTCTCTCTCTCTCTCTCTCTCTCTCTCTCTCTCTCTCTCTCTTTAAACTTTAAAGAAATAAAGATTTTACCTTTATTGTGATATTTATCGATATCGACTGATATGGAAAATTATATTGTGATAATTTTTTTGGGCCATGTCGCCCAGCCCTAAAAACATCTATGTCAAAATGACCGGCTTGAAGATTCTCTTAAACACAACACAGTTTGTGTCTAAAATGGACGTAGTTATTATGGTTATAGTTGGGAGAATATATAGTGCATCTGCCTATTATCAGTCGCCTATAGATCTGCACATCTGTCTTAAAGAGGCAGCAGTGTTAATAAACATGCTGACGAATTACTGCGAATTTAACAACCAAATGCAAAGAGAAAATCACTTGCATTTCTTGAATGAATAACTTCAGCTTTAATAATCATTATTTTGGCTATATATATATATATATATATATATATATATATATATATATATATATATATATATATATATATATATATATATATACTAATTTTGCATTTGCTTTTGAGTAGTGAAGGTATTTTATATTGTAAAACTTATATAAAGCTTTCTTGTGACCCATACCTTTTTAGACACATCTCTAAGAATGAGTCTGTTCTGGAAATAGGTTGCTCAACTAGTTTGGGAAGCAGTGGTGACACCTTAAACACAGTCGAATCTTTGCTTCGGACTCCACCGCCCTCCTATGAAATAAATAGCCCAGTTGTTGACATGATCAAAACATTCTGGGCACCATCATTTTCCAAGTGCAAAAAAAATGAAGACACTCACATCCATTAACCAAAAGTCACAGCAGCAGATGCACTTTCTTCACCAGCTGACTAGAGTCTGTGTCTAGCAGCCAATTTTCAGCCACCTTCCGTTGACATCTCTGAGTCCATTTCAGCCACATCAGTCATGGTCTGATTTGGTCCTGCATCTCCCTGTGACACAGGACAGCTGCAGCCGCTAGCTCTCAGACTGTCAGAGAGGATCACACTGTCACCTGCACTGAATTCCAGCACTACTTCAGAAAGCATGTGGTTAATCCCACATCATTGTTGACCCACGCCTTTTCCATCAGGTCAATTAATATCATATCAACACTGTGGAAAAATCTCCAAGGAATCAGTAAAAACGTCTAATTGTTCTGACCAACTATATATTTGACTGTCACCCATCTTTATCCCACATTCCAAATAGGAAAGAAAAATCATCCTCAAATCTTTCTACAATATTTGTTATTTCTTAAAGAGAGCAATAGCATTAATGGCATTCCTGAGCTAGTCTACAGCACGCTATCCTTTTGACCGTCAGAAGCTCACGTCTGTGCCATCTGATCCGACCCCGACCGAGCAACAGAAAACCACCATAGCCTTTTTAGTTAGATAACAGGGAAATAGACCATCTACGATAGCCTAACTTATTGTAAGTCAAACAGCAACAGTCACTAAAATAACTACTCAATGGTAGGCTCAGGCTCATTTAAAAATTATGGTAGTAGACTAGCGCTACATCTACTGGAGCAAGGTTAGGCATTTCATGTATCGCTATCTCCTGAATTAGTTAATCGGTCCCTCAGTAATCATGTTAACTATGTCTGAATCCCAAGCGATTTACTAGCGTTGCCATAGGAACGCTTTTGCCACCCAGACGAATGTTTATTACTGTTGTGACGTCATCGTGAATTGTCGTATAAAGATGAAAAAAAATATAAGATGTAAAGCTAACAAAATTACTAAATAAACTAAATTAAAGTTTAAATTAAAATACAAAAAAAAAAATGACTTAAACTAAAATTATAATGAAAATTAAACTAAAGCATACACATAATAAAGCATATCACAATTACTTAAAGGGTAACTAAACCCTAAACCAACTTTTTTTAGTTAATGATCTGCAAGACTGGGGCTTTATTAATGCTGTTTATTGATTAGAGTAAATATTTTGACATTTGGGTATAAAGTGTTTAAATTCTATAATATATGGTGTAAAAACGTCTTAGTGCTGCCCTCTTAAGGTTGAACGGTGGCTACTGCAGTTGAATTTTCCTATTGGACGTTGTGGTCCTTCGTGACGTAGGATGGTACTTCCAACTGCTCACTATCCATGCCCCTGGCACGAGCTCACCACGCCCTGAGAAATGTTTTCTGTGATCACATGATGAGAACGGCTTCAGTCCAGTATGAGCGCTCATGTTAAATGAAGTAATAATAATTGATTTTATTTATAATACACTTTTCATTCCGAAGAATCTCAAAGTGCAACAAGGGGGGGGTTAACAAAAAATGAATAACATGTAAACATATAGAATACTACAAACAATCAACCAACACAAAAAACAGAACAGAAACAGAGCTGATGGTGAACAGAAACAGAGCTGATGGTGGAAGTCTCTGTTAGCTCCGCAGCACACTATGGTCCACTCCATGTTTTAAATTTCTCCCAGCGGCAGTGTCCTGATGATGTCATCGAGGCATGACAGCTGAAGACCAGATGATGGGTCTTCATGACGATTCAAACGATGGGGATCGCCGCAGCACCATGCAGGAGGCAGACAAAGCTCTCCGGGCACTTCTGTGGACACACCGGGGTCGGCGCAGAAGTCCAAGCCGCTCCACGGCCGCAATGCAAGACGGAACAGCGGCGCAGCCGAGAAGCGGAACATCCCAACATCATGCCGGACGCTGATGACGATGGCCCGGATGACGCTAGCCCGGTGCAAACTTCAGCCACCATGCAGCTCAAGCCCGAGGGAGACCACCAGTGAGTAGTCGCAGCGAGCAACATCAAATGTCCTTCAAACCAGAACCAACCGCAGCAATTCAAACATAAACATCAGAGAAGCGGTGGAAAACGGCGAACGGTGAACAACGTCCTCTCAGTGGCTGCCAGCAACCAGCATAAGTCCCAATTGTAGCTCTGACTGTTAGACTAGTCACAAACATAATAAAATAAAATCTAAATCTAATAGTACAGTAACATGATTTGTGGGTGGAGAAGCGGCGAACAGACAACGCCAGCGTCCTCTCCCTCTGTTCTGGAATTGTATGCCAAAGTAGAAACATTATGAATGAAACTTTCTCTTCACTTGCTTTCAACATCCTAATTAAGAAAATACAGATAAATAATGCAGTTGTAAGTACGTTAAGCTTTTCTTCTGATATTTTTGCTGCCCGTCATGTCTCCAGATCATTTTCATACCTCAGACGCTTTCAGACAAACCCTGACACGTAAAGGGTTGAGGGTTGCCGTGGTAACGAACAACAAATCCGTAACTAGACTGCTGGCGTATGTAGTCTAACTTTTATTTAATGCATGAGGAATATTTAATATAAGGAAATCTGTTGTAATAGGCTATTAGGTTTGAACTTATTGGTCCTGCGGTTGTAGCTTTATCATGTATCAGTGTATATTTAATTCATGTGAAGACTAATGTTTTTATTTTTAATAACAAAGATTAATTAAAATAACAAAAATAATCATCCACCCCTAGTTCAGGAGTCTTTGTTTACCTGGATGTTCTTGATGTTCAGTTTTAGGTTGATATTACTATACATTACCAAGTCAAGCAAAGAGTTTTTTTGTATTTAAATATTTGTATTATATTTTTTGTTTGTTTACATTGATGTTAAAATTATATTGTCAGATTTATGACATTATTTTTTGCTAAAAGGCTGCTGGTCACTTTCAGAAGTTGTAGCGATGCTTTCTTGTACCCAGAAGAATGTGTATCATTCTAAGTTTTTAAATACTTTTTAAAAATATAATTTAAATAGATTTTACACACTAATACACACTAGGACCTTTCTCAGCGGTAACTGTCAGTATAGTTTATGCCACTTCAGGCCTTTTGAACATGCACAATAGGAGTAAAAAATTCTGAAAAGTGATGTGCATCTGATTATTTTGCAGTCTGTTGACAGTTTGTCAGTTCAGTTTTACCCGTCACAGACAAATTATTTGCTGAATTTATTCAGGTGCACATGTGGGAACTGTATCGAGGCTAAAATGCGGGCAATATGCTAATGTTTGTCCTGACGTCAACTAACTGGCTTGGGATTCCTTTTAAAAAAGATTTCACAAGTTGACTCTTACTTTTGAAAGACAATAACATTTTTTTAAACTAAAAAACTATACATGCTAAAAGGCCAGCATACATCCTATACTATACTGAATTATAAAGTGCCCCCTACTATGGATTTTTGAAAATTACCTTTCATTCACTTAATAATAATAATAATAATAATAGATTTTATTTATAATGCACTTTTCATTCCGAAGAATCTCAAAGTGCAACAAAGGGGGGGGGGGGGGGGGGATAACAACAAAAAAATGAATAACAAGTAAAAATATAGAATACTACAAACAATCAACCAACACAGAAAACAGAACAGAAACAGAGCTGATGGTGAACAGAAACAGAGCTGATGGTGAACAGAAACAGAGCTGATGGTGAACAGAAACAGAGCTGATGGTGAACAGAAAACAGCTGATGGTGGAAGTCTCCGCTAGCTCCGCAGCACACTGTGGTCCACTCCATGTTTCAGACTTCTCCCAGCGGCAGTGTCCCGATGACATCGCTGAGGCACGACAGCTGAAGACCAGATGATGGGTCTTCTTCATGATGATTCAAAAGATGGGGATCGCTGCAGCACCATGCAGGAGGCAGAACAATCCTCCGGGCACCTCCGTGGACACACCGGGGCCGGCGCAGATGTCGCTCCACGGTCGCAATGCAGGACGGAACAGCGGCGCAGCCGAGAAGCAGAACATCCCAACATCATGCCGGACACCGACGACGAGAGCCCGGATGACGCCAGCCCGGTGCAAACTTCAGCCACCATGCAGCTTAAGCCCAAGGGAGACCACCAGTGAGCACCCGCGGCGAGAAACATAAAATGTCCTCCAAACCAGAAACCAACCGCAGCAATTCAAACGTAAACATTAGAGAAGCGGTTGAAAACGGCGAAACGACGAACAACGTCCTCTCAGTGGCTGCCAGCAATCAGCAACAGTCCCAATTGTAGCTCTGACTGTTAGACTAGTCACAAACATAAGGAAATAAAATAAAATGTAAATCTAATAGTACATTAACATGATTTGTTGTGGGTGGAGAAGCGGCGAACAGACGACGCCAGCGTCCTCTCCCCCACGTTGCCTAGCAACTCCCAAACTTAGAGCTACATGAAAGGTAATTTTCAGAAATCCATAGTAGGGGGCACTTTATAATATAGTATAGTATAGGATGTATGCTGGCCTTTTAGCATGTATAGTTTTTTAGTTATTTCAAACAGGATTGTGTGCTACTCAGAAATGCTGAGTTACTCCCTCACAGTAGAGAGAATTCAAAGCATGGCCTTCAGTCTGTATCCACACTCCAAAAAAACTTTTATCTGGACCAAAATACACTTGCTTCCTTAGCCTACTGCATATGAATACTAATATCTTGTGCAGTCTGCATACTCGTGTTGCTATGGTAGCTTGTCTTATCGATAAATACCAACACTGTGATAGAAATGTGTCATTACTTTCTCATTAGCACTCTCGGTTAATTTTCAATCTGGAGTAAGAAGTAAATCTCACAGAATTGTATGGTTATGGATGATTGAGACTGATTTTGAAATTTGATTATTTTCACTTTCCCCATCAGTGGCTTAAAAGTTAATGCTTTTGCAGTGAGCAGTAAAAACATAACCTACTTTTACCATAGTGAAAAAAGCACAGGAGATAAAAAGGATAATATAAGCAAGGCTTAACTGAGGATACTAATTCTAAAAGTTCACGTCAGCAACCGCTGATTTATTAGCCAGTGTAGCTGCATGATAATGCGGAGAGCTCACTCAAAGCATGTGTGTGATCGTAGATATGAGTGTGTGTGTATCCGACTGAGATTTATATTGAACCGTTTCTGTAATGCATTCCACACAGATTTAGACTTTCATGTTTCCCATAGTTGTCAGTGATGACTTAAGACGCAACTCACAAGGACTGATTTTTTTTTGTAAGAATCATCATAACGTTTGCACATCACACCCTTATAAATATAATAATGAAATTTAAAAAATAAATAAAAGATTTTATCTTATTGATGGGGCTATACATATGACTTAAAGGCACAATATGTAATGTTTCAGCATTAAAAATGGAAAAGATCACTATATCTATGTTATATATTTTTTAAAGTTGTGTGTTTACATTATCCCGACAGTTCCAATTAACTTCTAAATCCAGAGAAATTAATATTTTAATTCGAAGACACGGACCGTGTCTTTATTTCCGTTATGTCGCCTGTCTTTCACGTCATATCCACGTTTGCGTCTTGCTTCCTGCGGAACTCGGCGGAACCGCCAAACTCAAAGAGGAACACTGACAGTATAAGGGGAACACCCGTATAAAAAAGTCTGTATGATAATGGATCGTGACTACTCTTTGCCTGTACGTTTTGCCAGCTCAACAAAGCGCAAACGTACGGGTGAGAAAAAATGACCCGAGAAGATTTTGGGACAGTAGAAGAAGCAAGAGACGTGTAAACCTTGGAGAAGCCTTTGAAAGATGGCGAAATCTTCGTGACAAGCTCGGACTGCAGAGAGATATGCTGATCTCGCTTTCGTTTTAATAAACAGGTAATTTAAGTAACCATTCAGCTAACATCATAATCATATAATCATAACATGCTGTATGTTTGCATATTGCATAGTGATCTTGACCACATTGAGACGCGTTTAGCTGAATACGTATACATTTTGTATTGTATCGGCTTTTCAAACAGGCGGATTCTGTGTTTTTGGAGACTGAAACTGAGACTTTTTTCAAAAGTATATTTCTATCCGTATATTTGGTGACACGATGATGTCATGTGTAAAACGCAGATGGACGAGCTATTATTGGTTTTATATGTAGCTGGAGAAAGTAACGTTAGCTTTATAAGGTAATATGCCACTATCTTGGTCAATTAATATAAGGTGACCGTCACTTTTATCATATGTTAATACTTGCTACATATAATATCGATTTAATAATGATCTACTTATTCATATATCTCTGAGTTCCAAAAATAAATGTTTATTAGAATGATTGATGAACGTGGGGAGCGACACAGCGCGTGTTCCAATGAACAACGTATTGCTGGTGCTGGTTCTCTCAATTACTATGTTTTATGTTGGTAATGATAAACTAAATTGAAATTTCTTTCCTTATTGAACAGTTGATATACAGAATGTTCGACAATCGCGGATGCCATGTCAACATATCTATAATTTGAGTAACAGTTACTCAAATTATAGATATGTTGACATGGCATCCGCCAGTTACTCAAATTATGATGCACGGTTAATATGTCAACATAGCCTACCAACTTATAGGTATGTTGACATAGCGACCGCCCGCACAACATTCTGTCTCACACATTAGCTAACGCTACTGATAAGTTTGTTAAGTAACGGTAGCTCGCTGCTATTTCATTAGATTGACATTATATAAAGTGAAAAGCCGTAACTAAACTTAACAATAATAGAGATGTAATATAACAATCAATTACCTTGTCAGTGAACATGTTTTCTGCTGGAGATGCCAGATTCGCTGGTTGACAGTGGCAATAATGACAACAACTCCCATGAGCCCACGTACTTTCCCGACGTCATTAAAGTACGTCTGTTGTTATTATTTTGAATGAGTGACCCCTAGTGGCCAAAAGTTGCATACTGCACGTTTAAGTTCATTATCACAAACCAGAAATGTGTGTCTTTATGCTCATTGTCATTAGCAGTATCGTTAATATAAGTCACTTTAAATGTTATTATTATTTAAAAAATAAATGTAAAACTTAAACTTTAAACTCCTTTCTGCTTTAAGCTAACACTATTTGGTTCCCAAAATGTTCTGGGAGGGTTAGTTTATGGTTGTAAAAATAAAACCAAAAAAATAACCAGTGCAGAACATTTTAAATTACTTCTTGTTAGTTTATCAAACAAAAAGAAAAACTCCCTGTAACCTTATGGGATGTTAGTTTATAATGTAGAATAAAACGTAAAGATAATCATTTGAGAACATTCTGTGTAGGTTATTTTTAAAATGAAATCCTGGGAAGGTTAGTTTTTGATCATGAAATAAGGACCTATGTTCCTATGGAGCTAGAAATATGACTAAATGATCTGAATTTGAATTGTATAAATCTGAATTATTGACAAGTGTAATCTAACAAAACTGAATATTATGTTGCATTTTACATAGTTCTGAATTTGAATTTTTTAAAATGTTGAATATAGAACCTTTGAAATCGAACACATCTGAAATGTTTTTGTGTCGAAATTGTTTAGACATGTATTTTCAAACAGCAGATATTTTGTTCTGAATTAATCGACTGGAAATATTCAGTTTTTGAAAATACAGATTCAAGATTTCAGATGAAGAAGAAATTCAGATCATCAAATTCAATATTCTAAAATTCAGATCATCAAATTCAATATTCTAAAATTCAGATCATCAAATTCAATGTTCTAAAATTCAGATCTTACAGAAAGTAGGCCAGAGGTCATCAGGGAAGAGTAAAGGATGTCAGAAAAATCCAACGGAGCACCATATCTGATCATTTCATTTACTATTTGTAATGAAATAAAGAGAAAAGATCAAACAACCCCTTTATACTTTTTTGTTTATTTTAGATTAATGCACAGAAAAAGAGATTTCGGCTAGATTTCTCATTTTTCGTGTGGTTTACCGCACAATTAAATAAGGTAGGGTACTGATTAATATTTTATATATCAGATAAACATTTTTTTCTGTGAAACGGGTTAAGTTGCACAGAAAAGTTGCTTGATCTAGGACCTGCCGGGTACAGTTTAAGAAGCGGTATCTTCTACTGCTATAAGACTAATATTTTGTTGAACAGACCTGGGCTGAATCTGAAATCGCCCCCTATACCCTCAATACCTGCAAACAAGTTTCAAAATCCGGCCTATCAGGTAGAGTACAGAGTCAATTGTATGTACTGTACAGTGTATTGGGGGGATTTTTGGTGGTATAAATATATTGATTTTGTAGTAATATTCTCATCAGTGTTCTATCAGCTTTTACATAGGCCTAATTAAATCTGCATATTTGTGATATTTACCCCAGGGCGTTATGTCATTTTATAAAGGCCATTTTTTAAATCTTATTAAATGTATGCATTTCATGTTCAATTCTTACATTTGATTAATAAATGCAGTTATATTAGTAAGACACTAGGGCTTTTACCAATCAAATTAATTAATTTAAACTGCAAAAATAAAACAGCAATGAATAATGTTATGAGATTGATGTTCTAAATGTTTGAATATACAAATAAAAAAATGCAATGATACTTTTAAACATGAAACTAAACCGCCAATAGGTGGCAGCAAGTGATCGTCTTAATGAGTGAGTCATTGAGTCGTTCATTCAAATGATTCATTCAAAACGCTGATTCATTCAGTTCAAAACACCGCACTGAGTGTTGTTCCTTTGGAACTATATTCGTTGGTGAAATCATAGTTGAAATAGAAAAAAAAAGGTTTTTGAGTCTAAAATGTAAGTACCTAATAATGAATTATGCTACACAATTCACGATTGCAATGTAGCTATTTGAAATCGTTTAGATTGCTGCTCACTTGTTTTGATTTCTCCACGAATGTCTCACAAAGAGATAGGCAGCGCCAGCCTCAACGCGTCTTTGTTACCAGAGATACACTCCATTATCAGTCGCTGTTTACATTGAATATAATAATAAATAAATTATCTGGTTATTTTAATGTTTTATTTGTCCTTTCGGGAAAGTAAAACCCTCTTTGATTTGTCCCAGACAAAGATAATGTGGAGCCCTTACAGTCAGCCCTGTTTGTTCATTCATGATTTCTCTCGTGCTGTAAAGCGGAGGTGATTGGTTCATGTCGTGAGCGCCGCCGTTTGTTTGAACCGAGGGCTACAGTGATCTGTGACTGTCACGCCATAGACTGTTAAAAAATAGGTCACGCATCATTAGAGCATTTCCCATTATTATTGTTAACAACTTCACCCCCCACCCCCAAAAGAAAACTCATTCATCTACATTCATTCACTTGTTCGAGTTAACTGTATTAGTGGACTAAAGTAGGGAATAGTGAGGGTTTATGGGGGCGATTTTGGATTCAACCCTGGAGAACGACAGATGACGTCAAACGCTTAGATTTTCTTCACTAATCAGCGATTTGTAAATCACGCACGAAAAATGAGAAATCTAGCCGAAATCTCTTTTTCTGTGCATTAATCTAAAATAAACAAAAAAGTATAAAGGGGTTGTTTGATCTTTTCTCTTTATTTCATTACAAATAGTAAATGAAATGATCAGATATGGTGCTCCGTTGGATTTTTCTGACATCCTTTACTCTTCCCTGATGACCTCTGGCCTACTTTCTGTAAGATCTGAATTTTAGAACATTGAATTTGATGATCTGAATTTTAGAATATTGAATTTGATGATCTGAATTTTAGAACATTGAATTTGATGATCTGAATTTTAGAATATTGAATTTGATGATCTGAATTTTAGAACATTGAATTTGATGATCTGAATTTTAGAATATTGAATTTGATGATCTGAATTTTAGAATATTGAATTTGATGATCTGAATTTTAGAATATTGAATTTGATGATCTGAATTTCTTCTTCATCTGAAATCTTGAATCTGTATTTTCAAAAACTGAATATTTCCAGTCGATTAATTCAGAACAAAATATCTGCTGTTTGAAAATACATGTCTAAACAATTTCGTCACAAAAACATTTCAGATGTGTTCGATTTCAAAGGTTCTATATTCAACATTTTAAAAAATTCAAATTCAGAACTATGTAAAATGCAACATAATATTCAGTTTTGTTAGATTACACTTGTCAAAAATTCAGATTTATACAATTCAAATTCAGATCATTTTGTCATATTTCTAGCTCCATATGTTCCTGGTAACATTATTATTTAGTTTGAAATAAATAATCATTTAGAGAAATAATGCTAATGTCAGAGGAACATTCTGTTTGCTGGGAACTGGGAAGCTTCCAAACAGATCCACCAAGCAGCTCACAAATACTCACATAAATTCTTACTTAAAGGGGTCATATGATGCATTTCCAAGTTTTATTTTTTCTTTAGTGTGTTAGGTAGTTGTTTGTGCATGAATGAGATCTGCAAAGCTCAAAGAAGGCAGATTCAGATCCAGCTAAATCGCCTCGATCAAATTCTCCCTCACCGAACCTACATCACCAGGTAGAAATATTTGCATAATGCCACCCAAATGCATACGCAAAGAAAGAAGGCGTGGCTTCAGTTATCGGAGTAGTGTTGTCGCCGTCATTTTGTGAGGCGGTGTGTTTCTATTCGAAAAGCAAAAGCAGCACTTGATTTGCCCTTCTGAAAGAAGACAATATTAGGAATCAGTGGTTAATATTTATTCACAACACTGCTCCAAAACATTTTACGGAGGACAGTTTCCTGAGCCTGGGACAGTACAAAGCCGGCTGTGCACAAAGGCTATTTAAAAAAAAAATGTTGCAATTCCAACTTTTCTAGGGCAATCTGGTGCTTTTGAATCAGAGCCTGTATTATTTGGTGCAGCATATGCTACTGACTGTTCAAATTGACAGTTTTGTGAAGTGTAGAGTAATTCATATTGATTGTCATCATTACGATCAAAAAGTGCACAGATTGATTTATGTTTACAAACATAGTTTCCTCTGTTCCCCGTTTATAACTTCTGGTTAAAAGATGACAAACGCTACATGTTCTGTTTCAATCAGACCGCTCAAGCAGAGCTGAAACAGCATGCGCCCATTGGGCTTTCACACTGGCAGTGTTTTTTCACGTTCGGCTGAACCGCGACTTGTGTACTGTAAATCCATAAGAGTGTCCGATCGATCTGCTTAGTCATCTGCATATTCAGATTCTGACTCGGGCTCGAACTGAATCATTATTAGTAATATATTTGTAATATATTTGGAAGCTGCAGCTTGCAATTATTGTAACAGACTACATTGTGATGTATTTTATAAATTGTTTTGTGTACATTTTTTGACATTTCTGTACGTTTAAATAGGCTTACAGTCTACCTATATGTCTTAATAAGTAGGGACTTTTATTTTGACGGGTGTTGCAGTCTACGGCACGCCATGGAGAACAGAGAGTGAGAGTTCGAGGTTCAGTGGTTCATCTTTCAGTGGGTTTAAGCAGATTAAAGTTTACAGTTTGTTTAGCACCCCCCGAAAAGGCATAAGGTGTGTATGTACTTATTTATTGTCATTTGTAATTAGTATTTTGCTGTATTATGTTAATGGTTATGCTATGGAGAGAGAGAGTTTATGTACGAGGTGTTAATGCGCACTTCTTTGCTTTTTGTTCAGCTCTTACGGTGATTTTTTGGAGATAAACGATTTCGATAAACTCCGTGAAACATCAGTGAAGTCTGGCCATCATTCGGACGGGGTCCGCTACAATTATGGTAAGGAGCGAACATTTGCTTGAGGTGTTAGGCCAGTCACAATGTACTGGGTCAGTTGGCCAATCAGAATTGGCTGATTGCAATTCACTACGCTTTTCGGAAGAAGGGGTTTCGTGGAAATCGATGCGATTTAGAAAGACAAAAAGGAAAACTGTGAAAAATAAGGTTTTATTTATTTAATTGTTTACACAACGTATTAAAGCTACACTGTGTTATCACCCCCCCCCCCCCCTTCGTTTTAACTCCTAATGGGTCCTGCACACTGTGCGATTTTTCAAAATCCTTTGCGAATGTCCCTTGTCAGACTGTACGAACATGATCGCCATGTCACACTGTAAGATCTCAGTTGACATTAATGTCAGACTGCACGATAGTGAAGGTGGGCTAAAAACGGACACGTGCAAGAAACTCACCCAGAGTTTTATATCATCAATGAATGACTCGTTTGGTGACAGTGAGCTGCATTACACGCGGGACTGAAATGCTGGCTACAAACAAATCTCTAGCTCTCGTTTTGGTCATAGTTTGTCTTGAAAAACTGAGATATTTGACTGTCGTCGTAGGAGAAGTCACACTGCAGGATTGTGTGCCAAATCTTCTGACACTGCCAGAATTTCGTCTGAGGTAAAATTTGATCGCAGCGCTCATTAATCGGCTGCCGGTGAACATGTCAAACTAACGACCAAAGACTTCAGATTTTAGCCTAGGATCAGAGGAATCTTTTAGGATTTGCTAAATTTGTCTCAGACGGCCAAATCGTGGCCAAAATCGCACCGTGTGCACCCGGCTTAAGATGGCTGAACATTTGAACCCCTCACCCGTATGTATTTTCAATGGCATATTATAAACTTTCGAGAATATTTTATTACTTGAAAGAAGTCAATATACATTAATGAGCACATATATTTTTGAAAGAACTAAGTGTTTTTAAGCTAAGAATAAAGTTACACAGTGTAGCTTTAAACCGTGGTAACATTCTATTACACAAAATACACAAAATAATGATCTTTGAAAAGGGCATCATATGACCCCTAGAAATGAATCATTTATATTACAAAAGCCTTTTGTAATTTACTAAAAGAACTCACAACATTTTAAACAGAAATACTTTTAAAAGCACCCATAGTATGCTTAATAGTATGCTAAACAAATGTTAATATGTAAGAGAGAGACACTGATTAATGAACAGCTTTCAAGGGATGTTTGGGTGATTTAATGAGGGGAAATTGCAGTAGCCTTTGTCTTTTGTGTAAATGTGACAAAATGACATCTCGGTAGATTTCATTCGTAATACGATTATGCTAAAATTGTGACAGAGCTAATTGCCTGTGAAAGCGTGTTTATATTTTATTCTCCTCATCTTAGAGGTGCCTTCATTTGAACGTCTTAGTGCATTTCTAGCTCTCTGAAAATTAAAGCACAAAGTAAATGAGCTGCGAAAGGAGAGTGCCTCTTTAAATACCTGCCATCTTTAAGTGCCTGAAGCTCTCTCGCTTAAAGTGGCTAAATTCACTTTCGTTTACATAACAATAACAAAAGCATAAATGCTTATCTCCATAATTCAGCAAAAAATGGAGCCTGTCAAGATAGTTCCGCACTTCAGAGTCGATCGCGACATACTAGGCTGCCTTTCGAACGACCTGTACAGATGCTTTACTGAAAGTTTTTCATTTAAAAACACAATCGTACATCTACTATCATAATTCATTTCACGGTGGAGAACACCTGCCGTCTACGTGCAGTATTTTCCTTTATGCAAGAGTACTCCATGCATTTCAGTCTGCGGTTTAAAAAGGACTCATTCAGCAAACATGGCGGAGAGCCTCGACTGGCAGACTGCCACCAAATGCAAATGGCCTCATTAATGACAGTGCGTAGTCAGCGGCGAGGGACAACGTGTGTCATTAATGGGTAAATTAAACCATTATGAGAGGGTCCTTGTGAGACGCAACCTATAAAGAGGAGTCTTGTTGGAGATCTGGCATGCCGGGTCACTCGCAATATGGAATGACCACCTGTGTGAGAGCTGCTTGTGTTGTAGGACCTCTGTTTTGCATAATTGCTAACTGCAAAATTTGATACATATTCATAATGCGTCATTCAACCCGTATTGAGTTCCATTGTTGCAGGTTTGTCGCTGGTTTTCGTTTAATTACATGCTCCAAGGACTTTGCAAATACATAGATGGTAGAAGTAATTTAAAAATTGCTTTGGATAATGTATGCTTAAAGGTCTCGCTCTCTCCAGTTGACAGCTTCTTGCAGGTGTCCGTTTTAAGCGTTACATCAGAATTATCACATCTTCAAATTGTGTGACAGGGTTACCAAATGAATGATATAATGTCTCCTTGAAACTGAAGCAAATCACTGAGAACAAAAGAAAAAGACAAGGGAACAACCATACAAAAAACAACAAATAGTAAAAAGAAAAAGGAAGAAATCCAATTTCTGAGTTGATGTGTGCAGCAAGGGCCCTACGGGTTTTCAGTCTGGGAGCAACTTGTTACTCTGTGTATTGCGGGTGTTGCAGGAAAAACAATCTCACTAATGAATGTTTCTGTGCCTTCCTTCTGGAGGGAAGAGGTGATGCAGAATGGTGGAGAAATGCGAAACAGGCCATATTTTGCCTCCCCCCTTTTCAAGATGTGATGCATGAATCCCTCACCCACAGTAACTGGAGTCTTCCGTCTAGGGCAGAAACGAGCATAAAAAAAATCCAGTCCTACTGAACAAATTATTATTTACTTTTTTGATATCTTTATATTTCAAAATACACCTAAGTACCCTGTAAATACACATTTTTGGCAAGTTTATTTACTTATGTGCGTCAGAAACAAGCACGCAGCTATCTTTAGAACTTTGAACTTCTATTGTTGCAGTAGCTCTGTATATTTCTATGGCATTGTCATTGCAGTCAAAAAGTAATTAGGCGGGTGTCATAACAAATGTCAGTAGACCGGGAAACAAACGGTTGATTCATTAACCCGTAAGACAGAACACAATGAGCGCAGTGCTGAAAATGGTCAGGAGTACATAAGGTCTATTTGTCCTTTTTTGTCCATCTTTTATATTATATTATATGTCCTATCTACAGTGGTGGCCATCATTTATAGAACACTTGGCATCGGGGAGTCATCATATTGGGCCTGGATTTGTTTTCCAAGAGGACAATGATCGGAAACATTCTTCTAACTATTGCCGTAACTACCCATGGCAGAAGAAATCTACTGGAAAAAAAAATATATATATATATTGACTGGCCCCCTCAAAATCCAGACCTCAATCCCGTATATACACTCCTGAACAAAATCTTAAGACCAGAGGATCCATTGCAAGTTTTACACATTTCACACCTGTGGATCATAACCGGGTTATAAGTGCTGCTTCAAAATGCCAAAAGAAGAAACAGGAGCAAGAGACAAAAAATAGAGAGTAGGCAATTTATTGAAAACTGCATTTAAACACAAACAGGCCGTTCATCAGCTGATCAAAAGTTTAAGACCAAAGCCCAAAAATAAACGCACAACAGTACTAAAAGTGTCAAAAAAGGACTCAGTAGTGAGTAGCCCCACTGTTCTTGTTGATCACTTCAAAAACTCGTTTCGGCATGCTTGATGCGACTGTTTCCAGGAGGCTGGTGGGAACGTTGCTCCATGTGGTGAAGATGGCTTCACGAAGGGCATCCACGATCTGGAACTGACGTCCATTTTTGTAAACTTCCCTTGCCATCCATCCCCAAATGTTCTCAGTGGGATTTAGATCAGGGGAACACGCAGGATGGTCCAAAAGAGCAACGTTATTCTCCTGGTAGAAGTTCTTCGTCAGGCGGGCTTTGTGAATATCAGCGTTGTCCTGTTGAAAGACCCAGTCATTACCGCACAGGCAGAGGCCCTCGATCAAGAGGGATGCCCGCTGCAACAGATCCAAATAGCCAGTCGCTGTTTGACGCCCCTGCACAACCTGAAGCTCCATTTTCCCATTGAAGGAAAAAGCACCCCAGATCATGATGGAGCCTCCTCCACTGTGCCGCGTAGAAAACATCTCAGGTGGGATCTCCTTGTCATGCCAGTAACGTTGGAAGCCATCAGGACCGTCCAGGGTCTGGACGTTGACCGTCCAGAGAATAAAACTTTCTTCCACTTTTCAATGTCCCATATTTGGTGCTCCCTTGCAATTTCTAAACGGGCAAGTTTGTGTCGTGGGAAGAGACGTGGCCTTTGAAGACGTTTTTTGTTATTGAAGCCCTTCTCTAGCATATGACGTCTTATGGTTATTGGGCTGCAGTCAGCATCAGTAAGGGCCTTAATTTGGGTTGAGGATCGACCTGTGTCTTCACAGACAACCCGTCGGATCCTACGGCTCAGTGCAGGTGAAATCTTTTTGGGTCTACCACTTGACTTTTTTGTCCCATAACTTTCAGGAATTTTTTAAGAAATGTAAAATGACTGTCTTACTGCGTCTAACCTCAGCAGCGATGGCGCGTTGTGAAAGGCCTTGCTTGTGCAGCTCAACAGTCCTGCCACGTTCAAAGAGAGAAAGCCTTTTTGCCTTTCCAATCAGGAGATCTTGACAGTATGACTGCTTGAAGGACAATGACATGAAAGCCATATTTTTGTGCAGATTTGACCTTTTTATGGCTATGGTCTTAAACTTGTGATCAGCTGATGAACGGCCTGTTTGAGTTTAAATGCAGTTTTCAATAAATTGCCTACTCTCGATTTTTTTTTTGTGCGAAATGTGTAAAACTTGCAATGAATCCCCTGGTCTTATATATATATACTCCTATATAAATAAATGATCATATATATATATATATCCTATATATAGGATATATATACCTATATATACTCCTTTATATACATATATATATATATATATATATATATATAACATGTGGCGCTAGGTCACAGCGTTTGGGTTTGTGCGCTCACAAGGTTTGCAAAAAGTAAACAGGCTAAAACACTCGAGGTTAGAGCCAGGGCAGACGACAGTATGAAGCGTGCATTCCGCAGTATACCTAAGATGGGCTTACATTTGGAAATATATTACATCTACATTTCAGTGGTGATCTTTCTTTATTATTGTTAGCACTACCTCGAACTAAAGCGGCGTCTCTTGGGAGCTCATTTTCTTAAATGAGCCGCGGCAATGTTTCAAATGAGCTTCTAATGCTAGACAAATGCCTTTATTTTCAACACGATCACCTTGTACCCAAACCATTTCGAAACTAAGGAGCCATTTGTTTCTCGATTACAAACAAGCTCCTCTGCGCCACGTTTGCGGGACTCATGTTTCGTGCTGTAGAGGATTTTAAAAAAGTGACGTGAGTGGAAGGGAAGCGGCGCCGTCGGGATAGTGTGTGTTTGTGAGAGCAAGAGGCAGAGAGATCCTAGAGAGATGCAACAGAGTTGCAAAATTACAAGCGCGGCTCGCGGCTGTTATTTCAAATAGCGCAGCATATTTTAAACTAATCGGTTAACCGATTTCAACCGGCTAATGAGGCTCGGTGGTCTGTCAAGAAAATGTTTAGTTTTCGCCATCCCTATTTGGTTCAAGATGATTTTGTTTGAAGAATAAACATTTAAAAAAGGAGAAAATGTTTTTCTGAAACTAAGGCAACTAAAAATGTAAGTGGTTGCTGTTGTGCTTTATCATATTGTCTGGAGTTGCAATAAACCCCAGTTTAAGAAATTCTGGTCTATGGATGATAGGAATATTTTTAATGCGAATTTATGTTTATATTAGCATGTTAAACAGCTGTCCACAGATTTATCGTTGACTTGATTGCAAAATACGGCTCGAGGACTATGGATTATATATATATAATCCATACATTTATTCAAATGTGTAAGACTTAGTAGGTTATTGTGTTTGTTCTTAGTCTAATCATCCTCTCACAATGTTCTCTGAATGTATGACTCCTGGGCAGAAATATCGTATTAATTAGCAATTTCATTTTTTTTTTTTTTTAAACCTTTTGTCTTGTTCTGCACAGAGAGGGAGATATTTCTAAGCCCACTCTCATAAATCTTTGGCAAAGTCCTAGGAGTACAAACACAACTGGGCCAGCAGCACTTGCTGTAATAGGCCTTATCTTACTGTAGGATTAGCACTCAGCAGAGCAAAAAAAACGCCATTTTGGCGGTAAAAAAGCCATTTGGGAGAGCATTAGGAAATTCCACATAATGCTTTTTCTTTGTGATCATTCAACAAATGAAAAAAGAAATCAAGCTATGCCACTCATGTTCAACATCCTTTACAAAGGACTTCAGTGGGAGCAGGAGTATTGTTAAGTGAAGTAAAAAGCAGAAAACTTCAGTTAGGTACAAAAGGAAAGTGACACATGAAACTCACAGTTAGTTCATTGTGCTGTAGTCATAAACACTGGGTCTTTGGTAAGCCATGCTGTCACAAAAATTTGCAAAAACATGTATTCTTCTATTCAGAAGTACTTTGCCTCAAATTGGCACAAAAATACAATATGCAATATCCTTGTAATTCATTTAAAAAAAAGACATTTTTAAGTTTAAGCACATTGGAGTGAATGAAAGTGGCAGAGGCATCAAAGGACCTTTGATCAGTTACACCAGAGGGGTGTTTTTTTTTTTTTTTTTTTTTTGGTACAAAATCATGAAAAGTAAGGGGAAGAGGTGAAGACGCTGAGTGATATGGCGCGTAACGGGGGCCCGGGCTAAATGTTTCAAGTGCTCAATGGGGCGCTCAATCGTGCAGGTGCACGTCTTTTGTCACAGTATAGTAGGCAAGCAGGGCACTCTTGGAGCATCCGGCAGCTCAGATCAATAGCTTTCCAGAAATGCATTAGCTTTGAGTCAAGGTTTGGCTTTTTGAGACACCATGTCTTATTTTGTTTCATCTCTTGATGAGCGTCAATCATGGACAGATGCCATCTATGTGACTGCGTGATCAACATTGCTTAGAGTGACGCTGACATTTGCATAGAAGGCCTGCTGTTGGAACATTCTAATTATTCCTTATTTTAAAGCTGCACTACAGAACTTTGGCCTCTTTATCTCTATGGTTTTTGACTGATTTCTGAAGAATTAGCAAGGCCATGCTGCTACTAAAATCTGTTTTGTACTTATAACATATACTGACATCCACCATAATTGGATAAAGTGAAAACCACATGATGAATCAAAGTTCATCAAAAGTAGCTTTAACACAAGCTGAGGTGAATAGTGATGAACAGTTTGTAAATTAATCATTCTTTTAAATCTTTTTTTTTTTTGGACTAAGCCCTCTAAAATATTTTGTGACTCGAGTCAGCACAGATCTAAAAGTTACTCAATCAAAACTCACTTTCGGGTGTGCCTGACAGTTATTGTTACTCAAAATGAGCCAGTATCCAGGAATGTATGATCCTATGATGTCGGCTTTTGCCAACTCGGTCGGCAAATGATATAGTCCAACTTTTGGACATATCTGAACGTTCTGAGAACTGTCCTCCGAGGGTTTCGTAAAGAGGGCAAAATTTCTGTTTCTAATGTATTTTGCAGAAAAGCATAAAGTATAACAGATAAAACGTATTGGAAATATGACGGTGATTTGATGGCAGTGGTAGAAGGTCTACACAGTGTCATGCACACAAATACAAAACAACATCAGGGTAACACATATGACACTAAAATAATGCAATAAATAATTAATTTACCAACATAAGATGTAATGTAATTCACCAATGTACATAACTGATTACAAAAAAAAAATAAAAACAAAAAAAATAATAAGAAGAAACAATATGAAGTGTCACACAGGAAATTCTGGGAATATCATTTTATGGCTTTTCACTGTAAATTATATGGTTATTTGTTAATTTTGCTTTATATATACAGGTGTATGTCAAAAAATGTAGAATATTATGGAAATATGTCAAGTTCTGAAAAGTATATGTTTATTTATGCACTCAATATTTGATCAGGTTCCTTTAGCCCAAATTACTGCTTCAATGCATGGTGCTTTGATAGCAGCTTTTGCCTCACCTCTATTGTTGGGTCGGTTGTTTCCTCTATGTTGATGTTTCTAAGATGTTTCCTCCATCTTCCTCTATGGGGCTCAGGTCAGGTGAGTTGGCTGGCCAGTCAAGAACAGTAATATCATGGCGATCAAACCAGTTAGTAGTAGTCTAGGGCAGGTGCTGAATCCTGCTAAAAAAGGAAATCAACATATCCATAAAGCTTGTCAGCAGATGGAAGCATGAAAAACTCAAAATCCCCTGGTAGACATCTGCGTTGACTTAGGACTTGATGAAACACGCCAGACCAACACCAGATGACATGGTACCCCAAATCATCCCTGACAGTGGATACTTTATACTGGACTTCAAGTAAGTTGGGTTCTGTACCCAGTCTCCACTCTTTCTCTAGACTCTGGGACCTTGATTTCCAAATTAAATGCAAAGTTTACTTTCATCTGAAAAGATGACTTTGGGCATATATGCTACAGTCAAGTTGTTTTTCCCCTTAGCCCAGGTAAGACACTTTTGACTTTTGTCTCTGGTTCAGGAGTGGTAGTAGGAATGTGACAGCTGTAGCCCATTTTAGGTCTGTGCGTGATGGCTTTTGTCTCCAGCTTCAGTCCACTCCTTGTGAAGCTCTCCCGAGTCCTTGAATCAACAGTCTTCTCATTCCTGTTGCTGTGCTTGCTTTTTACTGCCACACTTTTTCCTTTTGTTCAACTTTCCAAGAACATGCTTTGATACAGCGCTCTACCCAGCCCTTTTAGTGATGACCTTTTTTGGCTTATCCTCCTTACCTAGTGTCAATAATCGTCTTCTGGACAACTTTTAAGTCAGCAGACTTCCCCATGATTGTGGTGAAGAGTACTGAACTAGACAGAGAGACTCGGTAATGATTTTTTGTTGTTGTATTTAACATGCACATTAAAGCTTTTTATATATAGTGTGTGTGTGTCTGTATGGATTACACATATGGACATACGTATAATAGGCTTTCATATACTTTATATATAGTATAATGTTATTGTTAGTAAACCGTTTGTTAAAGGTAGATTCACATAGGTTCAAAATACAAATTTTTATAACAATACATTTTTTGTAGAAAAGTTTATTTCAACATTTGGGAAAAAATACAATGTTTTTATATTAATACAGTCTGGACTTGGCATATTAAAGTTAAATAAAAGAATTTTAGTTATTACTGGCTTAAACTGTACTTTTTACAATATGATTATAATTACACAGTAAAGCATTTAACTGCAATAAAAAAAAACTTTCATGCTGAGTCATTAAAGCTAGTTCAAAACTCACAGCTGGGTAACCTGGTTCTGCCTTACCACTTACACTAAATGTGAATTACCCTTTATGTTTTCAGCTATATAAAAAAAACTTTCTAGATGCTCAATCTGCTCAGCTCTACGAGGAGGAGGCCTGCCCTCTGACCAAACTGATTCTGTTTCTGTCGAGTAGAGATTGATTATTATTTGGGTGGTGATAATGGATATTGCTGATGGAGCAGAGCATGAAAACAAACAATCCTCTAAAAAAAGTTTTTAAAGTGAAAGAAAAAATACAAAACAACGTCTGTGCACAATACATAAGAGAATATGTAATCTTTATGAAAGCTGTGGGGTGAGTTATACTGTATTCTAAAGTGTAAATGTATTCTAAATATATGAAGCATTTTTAGAGCATGACATACACACTATGGAGAAGAAGCTGTTATTAAAAATAGTTTGAGTCCTTTTAAATTATTTAGCGTCGACAGAGTTATATAGCCCTCAATTCAAAAGACGCACCTGCGTAAATTATGGATGTGCTCTCATAAAGTCTTCAACATAGACTGTGTATATATATAAAACATTGCAACTCAAAATATAATACCTTTCATGATCACAGCAGGCAAACCATCCAAACATACACAAACCTTACACTTGTTACCTTGAAATGCAACTTTACCATTGTTTTATTTCAAGAAAGAGGTATATCAAATTCCAACAGATTATAAATCTCAGTAATTCTCTGTAGTTTTTATTTTTTATCACTTGCTGGATTAAGATTTTATGTGAATTTTCCAAGCCATAAGACAAAAGGATTATTCATACTGCCCTGCAATACCAGTGGCATTGAGCTGAACTTTCTTCATTCACAGTGGAGGCATTTTAATGATGTAGCTCTATAAATTTTTTATCTCCTACCTTTGTGTTTTAAAAGTGCTCTTGGCTATGCAAAAAACATGACTACTTATGCATCAAAGGCCAAAAACATTTATTTTTCTTTGCTGACTGAGGATTGGTGATGCTCTCAGCTGTGTGGTTAAAAGGTTTTCTCCCTCTGATAGGAAAGATTTTTTTACTTATTTGCCAAGCTTGTGTTAGGCATCATTATTGTGCTGAGTAGATGCGCAGTGAAACATAAAAATATATATTTTTTAAACAATAAGCGCTATAAACTACAAACTAAATGCTGCCAATCAACCGTGTAATTACATTTAATTCAAATCCTTATTTCTGTAAATGTTCTGTTCTGTTCATATTCTGTTCAACAGGCGAACAAATTTTCTTGAAAACAAAAAAAAATGAATTTTTTCATCTCTTTCTAAAAAAAAACCAATTGCACAAATGTTTTTTAGAAGGTTTATTTTTTCTTTCTAACCGAATGTACATCAGCCACCCTCATTACAGCCGAATAAAATCCATCTGAACATGTGCTACATTCCCAGGTGAATCCGTAATGTGAATTGACGAAAACAGGAGCACTACAATTTGTTTTCATTAAGCAATCCTTTAACAGCCAAATATTCTGCATTGAAATGAAATGCCATAAAATGACTAATGATGGTAAACCGAAAAATTACTTGATCTGTCTGACACTACGAGCTCGCTGCAAAAACAAACAAAAACCCAGAGAAACACGCTGTAGTAGATATATGTCTGTTCTACAACATGTTGAGTGTGAGTTATTGATTTCGTTGTTTATCAGTGAGCAAAGACGAAGCGCAAGAGATTCTGTCTGGAGTGAATCGGCTGGATAATATTGGCAGGTTGTATTGCAAAATGCCCCTTTGCTGGCATTATTACTTTCACTGCCACCGTATTGTCCTTTTATGATGAGGGATATGTTTGAATGGTAATTTGGCCTGCAGTTCATTGAAGTATGGGTTTTGTGATGCAAGTGGAAAGCTATTGATTTTATTTCAAGGGTCTTATATCACTCTCTCATGCAGGGAGTTTGACTTTTAGGTGACTTTATTTTTTTTAATTTTTTTTATAGAACGGAGACATGGCTTTGGGATCTCTTAGCAAAAAAGGAGCTGCCCAATTATCATGCATTTGATAAGAACCTTAACAGACCAAAAGTCCTGTGAAAGGGCTTTGCTAATAGCCTCAAAGATCTGCACTTTGTCCTTTTGGGTTAAAGTTCCAGTAACCAATTACACTGGCAAATCAAGTGGGGCCAAAGCATCACTGGGTTTAGGAGTTGGCATGCAAAGTGCAGGTTCACTTGTTAAGACTCAGATGTAGGGTATTAAGTTTTATCAAGGTTGTCAGGCGTACATAAATCTCAGGAACACTAAATAAGAAAGGGATTAGAAGTCCTTATTAATAATGTATTTCTTGCCTTTTACAGTGTGTCACTTACTAAAGGCCAGTGTGATTCCAATGTGAATTCTAATATGTTGTATATAATGTAGTTTTCTAGGTCATTTTGGTTAATTAACTGCTACATATTTAAATGAGAAAAGCTTTTAGTCATTAGTCTTTTTATACTCGCATTCTTTGCGTATTCTTTGTAAATCATTGGACACCATAGAAAGCATCATTCTGAACACTTAGATTTCAGTGCCTAAAGTCGTATACCAAATTATATGTAAAATAAATTAAAAGAATATACATTTAAATATAAGTTGTGTCTTTAATTTAGTCCATTTAGTCATTTGAAGTTTTTTTTTAGTTTGGAAATCAATTACAGATGATTCTCGTCTCATGAAAAAGATGAAATGCTAAATTTTGTAGATTTATATAAAATTTACATTTTATTATAATCAAGATTGTAGGTTACAATGCACATTAAAGGCACAATATGTAAGATTTTTACCACTACAGCAATGGTATATATTTTGTTAACTTGTGTACTTACATTATCCCAGATGTTTCCAAAATGTTTAAGTCCAGAGAAATAAGCCATTTAAACCATGGACTGTGTCTATGCATCTCCTATTAATGACATACCTGCATTACCCTTGATTTTATTTTTTATTTTTTTCATTTTATTTACTGCAAGTACCATGTTGTACCATGTCTAATATTGATCTAGCTTACTGTAGTGTGCAACAAGTGTCTCATGGTAGCCGAAAACGCATAGAGAACATTATAACTGTGTTACCCCACAGGGGCGGCCGTGACTCAGTAGTTCATGTTGGTTGTCTACTAACCGGAAGGTTGGTGGTTCAATCCCCGGTTCCACCTGACCAAGTGTTGAGGTGTCCATTAGCAAAGCACCTAACATTAGCTGCTCCCGACAAGCTGGATGGCGCCTTGCATGGCCATCGGTGTATGAATGGGTGAATGTGAGACAATATATAGAGTGCTTCAGTGGCCATGGATCTGTTGAAAGGGCTATATAAATGCAGTCCATTTGTTTTACCTTTTTATATAAGCGGAAGTGGTCATCTGCATCATAATAAAAGCTCCACAAAATCAAGCCACTCTCATGAGGTGGTTTTTCAGGCAATTCGAAAAAAAGACATTTTCGCAAAACAACAATGGTGATGTATTGCTGCCGCATAGGGCCTTTATATTTTTTATTCATAATAAAATCTTATGATGTTAAAACGACATATTGTCTCCTAATAAGGACAGTCGTGTAACTTTAACCTAGTAATGACGGACCCCGGTAATGACAGAAATAATATCATAACTATATATAGGCCTACTGTAATTGAGAAATATATTTAAGCTATGTATTAAAACAGAAAGACGCTATATTTTCAGCCTTACTCATAGGCTGAGGAAACAGCCAGTTACCATTCCAGACGACCTTGGTTTGCTTTTTATTTAATATACAGGCAATTAGTTGATGAAACATCGATCAAAATGAAAATACAATTTATACTAAACAAAATACATTTTTAAGAAAGACTTTCTAGGAGTGGTCAAAATCATGTATGACCCTTAAGTCTCCATACATATTGCGAATCTTATATCTTTACTCATACTGCTCACTTTTCATAATCAACATATGAAATAAAAATAAAAATATTATAGGCTTAAACATAGCCTATTTAGTTTTATATTTAGGCTATGTTTTTTTTAACCCACTGCTGTCTGCGATTATTATTATTTTTTTTATTATTATTATTTTTTTCATTATTTTTTTCCCCTTCCTTTAAGACAGCAGAAGCAATACTCTATCATTTTAAGCCATACAGATAAGTTAATTACATAAATATAAACTATAAACTGTCTACTTTTATTTGTGGACTCAGGGAACAGATTATTTTGCATGCACTGCTCTCCAAACGCTGTCTTCCTTTAAAAATTGTATTTTGTTTATTAAACGCAAAGTTTTTAATTTCAAAAGTATTTCTAAATTCAGTTCATATTTACAACAAATATGGTTTTCAAACAAATTCAAGCTAAAATAACGAAGTGGTAAAAAAAACAACTTTTGAGTTACCACTATGCAAATTTAAATATTTCGCTCTTCTCTCTATGTGGCAATCCTTCACAATAACCACAAAGTCGATCATTCGTTACAGATGGTGTGGTATGTTTGGACAGAAGACGAGACAGAGTTCTTTATTAAACTCATAAAAAACAATAGAATTACAGGAATACTGGATTCTAAACACAGATATGCCACATTATCATGAAGACCTTAAAACAGATCTGAGGGAGAAACACACAAACACCTCATATACGTGCCGCTTAAGTAGCTTTCCTTGCATTAATGTTTGAATAACACACGTCTCCTTGAAAAAGTTTTGCCCGAATCTGTAATGGAAACGCGACTAGTAATAGTCAAGTCACCTTTATTTGGTTTTCGTTTTTGTACAGCAGCTCTAAAAGAAAATAATGTCATTGTCCAGCTTAATTAATTTCAGTGTTGATTCATTTAGGTTGTAAAAATGTATTGTGAAAACGTTATAAATTTAGTTAACTTATCTATAAAGCAGCTCTGGAGAAAACAGTGATGTCATCGTCCAGTTCAGTTCAATTCTTATAAAAAAATATCTGTAATGGACCATATAAAGTGTGTGAAATAAAGCGTAACCAAATAAACTTGTAAAATGCTATTTATATACAGTATATTTCATTTGATTTAATATAATTTGACTTGAAAGGCTTGATTCTATGGATTATATTCTTTTTCTTGTTCTCTGTCCAATGCAGTGGTACGTTAGACGTCTGTTAAAATGTGAGGCATGTTTTTGATGCCATATGCTAGCTTAAAAGGAAACAACTGCTTTTGAACGCTCATGTAAAAATGTTAAGCTCTCTTGTCAGTGAGACATAAAATTACATTGACTTTTTAAAATATATGAGAGGAAACCAAACTTCATGTTTATTTCTTCTCACGCCCCCCTCACTTTGAAGTAGTTGAGACAGTCTGTAGAACCGAAACCGTGCTTGATATTTCCCAAAGGTGTTAAACAAACACGGCATCATGAAGTGCAACACTCTCCCACTCGATTGCCTATGTGCAGCCCCATGGGCAAAGCTGTCAATGTGAATCTGTGCGCTTACACATCTGCTGCTCAGGTATGAGTTTATCCCAGGCAGCACACGATTCAAATCCAGATTTAATTACTGGAGAGTTTGCCGCTTCGAGTCCTAGGAAGGTAGTTCTTTTGGAAATCCCAAGTGTGAGTAGAAAAGACATTTATTAAAGCTGCTGTCAGCTGGTATAGTTGTTTTCCATTAGCTTCTTTAAACTGTGCCTTCCTTGATTTGCAACCCTGTTCACTCTTGCATCTATCTGTAACAGTGCTGGAAAACCAGGCTTTCCAGGCTAAAATATGCAAACTACAATCAAACTACAGCATTTTCAAAGAAAATAAGATGCTAATAAAAAGTAAAAAAACTACATTAAAGCTTTTTTTTTTTTTTTTTAAATATGAAACTACTAACTCATTTGTTCTTACATTCAGAGCAGTGTTTCTGGCACACAAAAAAAAACACAAAAACAAAAAACTAATTGATTTCAATTACAGTGACAGAATTAAACTTTGATGGTACATTTTGTGCATTTACGTTAAATACTACTAAAAACACACAATTAAGTTCAATCATGCCATTCATCATCAATGTTTTCAGTTATAAAGATTAGCTACTTTTCAGATTAAATTATTCTGTGCTGAGAATGAGAATGTGTTAGCAACAGATTCTTTAAATCCTGTAAATTGTGAGGTGGGGCCTCCATGGATCAGCCTTGTTTATTCAGCACATCCCACAGATGCTCGACTGGATTGAGATCTGGGGAATCTGGAGGCCGAGTCAACATCTCAAGCTCGTTGTGGTCCTCAAAGCATTCCTGAAATTGTTTTGCTTGGTGGCAGGGTGCATTATCCTGCTAAAAGAGGCCACAGCCAACAGTTTCCATGAAAGGGTGTACATGGTCTGCAACAATGCTTAGGTAGGTGGTGCGGGTCGAAGTAACATCCACTTGGATGGCAGGACCCAAGGTTTCCCAGCAGAACATTGCTCAAAGCATCACACTGACTCCACTGGCTTGCCTTCTTCCCATAGTGCATCCTGGTGCCAAGTGTTCCCCAGGTAAGCCAAGCACTCTGCCATTCACATGCCCACTGTTGGTGCTTTTGGCGCTGAACAGGGGTCAGAATGGGCACCCTGACCTGCAGTCTATGCAGCCCCAAACACAACAAACTGTGATGCACTGTTTATTCGGACACCTTTCTATCAGAACCAGCATTAACCTCTTGAGCAATTTGAGCTATATAGAAGCTTGTCTGTTTGATCTGACCACACGAGCAAGCCTTCACTCCCTACGTGCATCAATGTCCCTGAGCCATGACCCTGTCACCGGTTCACCACTGTCCCTTCCATGGACCACTTTTGATAGAGACTGACCACTGCAGACCGAGAACACCCCACAAGAGTTTTGGAGATGTTCTGACCCAGACATCTAGCCATGTCAGTTTGGCCTTAGTCAAACTCGCTCAAATCCTTGCACTTGCGCATTTTTCCTGCTTTTAACACATCAACTTTGAGGACAAAATGCTGTGATAGAGATAATCAGCGTTTTTCACTTCACAGTGTATATATATATAATATGCAGCTAATATTCAATCATCATACTCTCTTTAATTGTTGTTCGTTGTAGTGGTATTTTCACAAACTTTATCTCAAGACTTGTTACCATGAGAATTTTGGTAGACATGCTGACCATATCGCCTGTGTCTGCTTGAAACTACAACAAAGGCAACAGATCTTATCAGGCACTGGTTTCCTCCAGCTTTAGTGTTGGCAGTGATAACACGACACAGCCAAGCAGATGGAGGAGACACGCTTTTCTCCATAGTACAGGACAAGACAAGCTGCTGAGAGGGAAACTATACACAAGATTTAGTTGGAGAGCATATGCAAGTGCCGCAAGCCAAAAAAAGAGAAAGAAAACAAAATCTTATGGAAGTTAATGGAGGCGATCAATCATCTAGTCCCAAAAGACACCATTTCTTGTGATATGGGGAATTAAGATTCATACAAAGGGAGATGGTTGTCGCCTTTGCATGTTATGATGGTGAACTTCAGTGTTAGGAAAGTTTTGCGAAGCTACTCATAATATAAAATTACTTGTTAGCTGTTAGCAACAGAGAAAGAAGGGGACATTGAAGAAAAGTCACTGGGCAACAACTTGAAAAAAGATTGTGCAGAATATGGGTTATACTGAAAATATATCAGAAATTACACTAACCATTTTATGTTTAGACAGCATTGCTATTTACATCAATCATTGGAAGTTTAATGATCTCAACACTGAAAGCCATTTTGATAAATTATCTTCATTCACTTGTATTAGAATCCTTTTTAGTAAATTGGGAAATTCATATATTAAAACCGCAAGGCATGTCTCCAAAAGCATGCTGTCTCGCCAGTGATTTATTTTTGTTTCTGCTGGTCTCCACCTGAAAGCATTCAGTGACAATTGTGTGATTATTCTTGAGTTTTGTCCTTGAAATGCTTTACAATAGAACTGGGGAACAACTGCTTATTGATTCCTAGCTTTTGAAAGTACATTTTCTTTCATTACCTCAAACATCTATAGTGTATTTTGAATCTCAGCATGCTTATTGTCATTAGCCTACTTTTTGCAAGTGTTTTTTTGAATCCATTGTGACACACGCGAAGCAAAAGATTTATATTTAATGCCTAACAAAACCCCTCTTGATCCAAAGAGTGTTCAACAGCTGAATGCCAAACAGTGTCAGCTAAAAAACTGCTTTCCTTCATTAGCCGGTTAATGGCTCTGTATGTTTTGAAGGTTTGGCTGTATTGACAATAAATCCAGTTCAGTGAATTGCATATAAGCTACAGATGTCCATATGTCCCTTTATACAGGCCCTTCTCAAAAAATTAGCATATTGTGATAAAGTTCATTATTTTCCATAATGTAATGATAAAAATTAAGCTTTCATATATTTTAGATTCATTGCACACTAACTGAAATATTTCAGGTCTTTTATTGTTTTAATACTGATGATTTTGGCGTACAGCTCATTAAAACCCCAAATTCCTATCTCCAAAAAATTTGCATATTTCATCCGACCAATAAAAGAAAAGTGTTTTTTATACAAAAAAGGTCAACCTTTAAATAATTATGTTCAGTTATGCACTCAATACTTGGTGGGGAATCCTTTTGCAGAAATGACTGCTTCAATGCGGTGTGGCATGGAGGCGATCAGCCTGTGGCACTGCTGAGGTGTTATGGAGGCCCAGGATGCTTCGATAGTGGCCTTAAGCTCATCCAGAGTGTTGGGTCTTGCGTCTCTCAACTTTCTCTTCACAATATCCCACAGATTCTCTATAGGGTTCAGGTCAGGAGAGTTGGCAGGCCAATTGAGCACAGTAATACCATGGTCAGTAAACCATTTACCAGTGGTTTTGGCACTGTGAGCAGGTGCCAGGTCATGCTGAAGAACGAAATCTTCATCTCCATAAAGCTTTTCAGCAGATGGAAACATGAAGTGCTTCAAAATCTCCTGATAGCTAGCTGCATTGACCCTGCCCTTGATAAAACACAGTGGACCAACACCAGCAGCTGACATGGCACCCCAGACCATCACTGACTGTGGGTACTTGATACTGGACTTCAGGCATTTTGGCATTTCCTTCTCCCCAGTCTTCCTCCAGACTCTGGCACCTTGATTTCCGAATGACATGCAAAATTTGCTTTCATCCGAAAAAAGTACTTTGGACCACTGAGCAACAGTCCAGTGCTGCTTCTCTGTAGCCCAAAGTGGCTTGACCTGGGGAATGCGGCACCTGTAGCCCATTTCCTGCACACGCCTGTGCACGGTGGCTCTGGATGTTTCTACTCCAGACTCAGTCCACTGCTTCCGCAGGTCCCCCAAGGTCTGGAATCGGTCCTTCTCCACAATCTTCCTCAGGGTCCGGTCACCTCTTCTTGTTGTGCCGTGTTGTTTGCCACACTTTTTCCTTCCCACAGACTTCCCACTGAGGTGCCTTGATACAGCACTCTGGGAACAGCCTATTCATTCAGAAATTTCTTTCTCTGTCTTACCCTCTAGTTTGAGGGTGTCAATAATGGCCTTCTGGACAGGGTCGGGTCGGCAGTCTTACCCATGATTGCGGTTTTGAGTAATGAACCAGGCTGGGAGTTTTTAAAAGCCTCAGGAATCTTTTGCAGGTGTTTAGAGTTAATTAGTTGATTCAGATGATTAGGTTAATAGCTCGTTTAGAGAACCTTTTCACGATATGCTAATTTTTTGAGATTTTTGGGTTTTCATGAGCTGTATGCCAAAATCATCAGTATTAAAGCAATAAAAGACCTGAAATATTTCAGTTGGTGTGCAATGAATCTAAAATATATGAAAGTTTTATTTTTATTATTACATTATGAAAAAAATTGAACTTTATCACTATGCAATTTTTTTGAGAAGGACCTATATATTCAAAGAGTGTTTACTTTCTAAACATTAATAAACTTGCAAACTGCATTAAAAATTTTTTTTTTTTTTTTTTTTTTTATATAGAAAAGGATAAAGGGACACTTCATGGAAAAACACCACATTCTCTTCAGAATGTGCATGAATGTTTTTGTGCACGTACCTGTGTACTGCGACAGAAGAAGGAACAAAACACACTCCAGAACATGATCATGTTTTCATGCTTTCATCTGAATGCAAGTCATCTTGATTCAGCTCGCTGCTTCCGATTGTATATGAGAGAAGAAATGTTTGACATGTCAAGGTTGTTTGACCTCTGATGATGGGCCAGCTCTATTTGGCTTGACTAGAAAAGTCTGACGGGGAAAAACTGATGACTATTCATGTTGGAGACAGAGAAAGAATGCATGTACTCGGTATACCACCAAGTAATGCTTTTTTTTATATTATATTGATTTCTTTCTGCCAAATGTCTTCTTGTGTATGTCTTCATTGGAATTATATAACATTGTAAGTGAAATATATGAGGGGAGACAAAGCATATTTGATTTGTTGCCGTTTCATATGATGCACTTACTCTTCTGCACAACAACAGACAGATAGACAGACAGACAGACAGACAGACTCAGGCTCCGAGATGTCAGCACCATATTGGATCTTTTCTACAATGGTAAAGAGTGAAGGTGCACCATCCATCTTTTTTTACAATCTATGCTGCAAGCAAACCGTAAAGGGCTCCTAGTGTAGTGAGCTTTGCCAACACAGCAGTCTATTAATATTGTCACCTTTAAACCATGTCACGAAGCCAGCAAAATAATGCTGCATCGATCAGGATTAATTAGTATTGATGTGAATTAATCTAGCAGAACAAGACCAATCTCTCCACACATGGCTGTTGTTCAGGGCTCGATATTCCAATATGTGAAAGTTACACATGTTGTTTCATTATTTTTATGATGGGCATTATTTAAAAGAGGTGTTTAAAATTTTTCTGGCTGTTTAATGAATGCATGTTTATTAATTTTCCGTCAGGATTGTCCAGCTATCATTAAGACATAATCGATTGGATTTGGTGTTGATGAATACATCTAAATTAAGTCTGTGTGGGACATTTTAACAATGTTGTCTTGTATAACTGACAACCAGGGTGAAAATTCAATTAAAGCTGTCAGAACAGATGCCTTTGCAGAACTGAAGTTCTTAAAGCAACGTG